>NW_020291036.1:0-209314 GCF_003184525.1 Aspergillus sclerotioniger CBS 115572
AGGGTGAGGGACTTCATGGTGTGTCCTGGCTGCGGTCAGTTGGGTAGGTGGTGGATGGTGAATGATGCACGGGAGGGTAGAATATATATTTCTTGTTGACAACTACCGTTGAAAGGTATACTAGAAATGCATAGAACTTGGTAGGGGTGTAGAATTACATCACTTTTGAGGCCAGGTCTTGGCTGCATCTAAGCATGGATACAGTCTGGGATTGAAGCCGCTCGGTACGTCATCGGAGTGATCGGCACGGTAGGCCGTGGACCGGTGGGCAGCAATCTGGGTGTCCATCCGGTTGAGCAGCTTGTCTCACACCGATGACAGACGAGACATATTACCATTGGCATTGTTGCGTCTCCTAATTGATTGCAAGTGCAAATGCAAGATGCATTGCATGATGGGATGAGGGTTGGCGGGTGGCCGAGATCGGTGGATCGACGGCGTCACCCGCTTCCCGAATAGTCAAGGATGATCGGTCGCTGCAGGGTCTTCTCGGTCTACCAAGTGCTGAAGATCCAGACGGTCGGATGCTGTCATCGGAGATGCAACAAGCTTGTTACTAGGAGTATTCTGCACAATTGAATCAAGGGTCTGCGGCCAATTTGGATCTGCTGTAGGTAATTGGCTGCATTGTCGCCTAGTAGTCGAGTTACAGAGTAGGCGCATAGCTGATTAGGATTCTTCATCTGACGAGCGGTGATAAATACGCCATGGCTATACGCAATACATGTGGTTGATAGCAACATCGGTCGATGCCGTGAGATGAAGCTCAACACCGATCGGGAGGCCTTTATTTACCCTTTGTAAAACTCTATATATACCATTATATTCTGCTGCTGAATATAACAACACGGTTATGTAGTGTAGGGGTTATCACTCCGGATTTTGAGTTATCTTGAAATCTTCCGGCAACCCCGGTTCGATCCCGGGCATGACCTTTCTTTTTGTTTTTTTTGTACTTTGACTACTTTGACTTTCCACCATAGTTCATTTCGCGCAATTTCCACATCGGTCAAACTTACTTCTTCTCTAGTCATCTGGTCCAAGGTCTCGCTGAGCACGTGCCACACTGGCATCCCGCGAATGCCTGTTCCTCTTGAGCTTACTTTCAATTAAGATGTATCGTTCCATGGCTTCGTACTCCTCATACGTCTGAAGAATCTCTTCGATGGCCGACTCACAGTCCAAGGCGTCCAGCCAGGAGTCCGAGCGCAGCCAACTCCGTATTCCTACCATCAACACTCGATCGCAAACCTGCTTAGAGGCAGTCTATATTCCAGACCAGCGTGACGAGGCAAACATTTGAAGTGTGTTCCGGCCTAGACCACCTGACTACATATTCCGCCCGTCGAGATGCTCGGCACTCGCTCACCAGCCTTCCAACACCAGCAACATGATTCCCATCGAAACCGCCCATTATGACTGGATCCTGGCCCTGGCATCCATTGCCTTTGTGTTCTGCGCCTTTGGCAACGGCGCCAACGATGTAGCCAACTCTTATGCTACATCCGTTGCAGCTCGGACACTGAAGATGTGGCACGTCGGGATTCTAGCAGCCATCACCGAGTTCATAGGTGCCGTGGCCCTGGGTGCTCCTGTGACCGAAACCATCAAAAATAGCATCCTGGATGTGGACCGATTTGCCGGCCATCCAGGGGCATACATGTTGGCCATGGGTTGCGCAGAGGTCGGCAGTGCAACCTGGCTGATGTTTGCCACCAGTCGTGGCTGGCCGGTGTCGACTACCCAGACCATGGTCGCATCTCTGCTGGCTGTGGGATTCGCATCGCAGGCTCACATTGACTGGTCCTGGAGCCATGGCAGTGTTTACCAGATTGTGGCCGCGTGGGGAATCGCCCCGCTGGTTTCGTGTGTGGTATCGGCTCTTGTCTTTGGTACCATCAAGTGTACAGTTCTTGGGCGCGCGGATCCTTTCAAGTGGGCGATGCGTCTGATTGCAGTGTATCTTGCGTTCACGGGGGCTATTCTTGCCTTGTTTATTGTGATTGCGGTGCCTACTGCTGCATCGATGGAAGAGTTTGGGGCGGGCAAAGCAGCTGGGATTGTTCTGGGTGTGTTTGTTGGCTGTCTGATCGTTGCGACCGTCTTCTTTCTTCCTTACTTCCGTCGGGTTCTGGTCCAGCGAGATGCGCGTGTTCGATTCTACCATCTGCCATTAGGGCCTTGGCTACTCAAGGATGACTGCCCTCTGTACTGGCCGGCTGGGACGGGTTCTGCTGTCGAGAAAAGCGATACCCCTCCCACTAAGCAATCGCACCCGTCGGATCTTGAAAGCTCCCAGAGCTGTGCATTAACCCTCCAGACAGTGAAGCAGACACCAAGTCCAGTAGACCGCTTTCTGGCCCCAACCCAGCACCTCACCTGGTTGCATCCACGGAAATACTGGTCATGGACGAAATTCCTCGTCCTGCAAGGCGTCACCCGCGACGTTCTCACCCACGACTCCGACCACCTCCGTTCCATCCACGCCAGAGCCCATCGATACGACGAGCGGGTCGAATATCTGTGGAAATACTGCCTCGTTCTCTCGGCGATACTCATGTCTATCGCGCACGGATCCAACGACGTCGCGAATGCTGTTGCCCCATGGGCCGGGATCTACGCCACCTATCGTGCTGGAGCGGTGGATACGCAGACTCATACACCGGTGTGGTTTCTGGTGATTGCAGGGGTGCTCATCGGAGCTGGGTTCTGGGTGTATGGATACCATGTGGTGCGGACGCTGGGGAGTGGAATCACGGAGATGACCCCGACACGAGGGTTCGCGGTGGAGCTCGGGGCGGGAGCGACGGTGCTGGTGGCTTCGAGATTGGGATTGCCGGTGTCGACGACGCAGTGTTTGACTGGGGCTACCACGGGGGTGGCATTGATGAACTATGATGTTGGGGCTGTCAATTGGTGGCAGTTGGGGGGATTGTGTTGGCGTGGGTGGTTACGGTGCCTTGTGCGGGGGTGATTGCTGGGGGGCTGTGCTTGATGGGATTGAATGCGCCGAATTTATAGCAGGTCAGCTGTGGGAGTTTGTCTCCTTAGGTGGTGGTCAGTTCTGTATGAAGTTAACAGTAGTTGCCAGTCCGATATATATTTCAATGACATCATGCATTGCATAGCCGAGATCTCGACATAATTGATGGGTTAAACCATGTTCCATCCTAGCCTATGCAGTAAAGACAAACCAAAAATGATACAAGAAATCCACGTAACTATCCAAGTTATGTATCCTCTCAATCCCACCATCCCATCCCTACCTATACTAATACTTATGCACAACCGCACAGCTGACTAACCACCACCCCACAAATTATCCACCCTATGCACCCTGATAACCGGATAACAGCCACCACAATTCCCCTCACCACCACCACCTCCTCTTCCTTCTACATCCTAAATCTCAACTAATACAATGAACCCCTTCACCACCCCCCTCATAACCCCCACCGAATACCACAATGCCACCTCCAACCCCACTGCCAACTCCCGCAGAATCATCCCCCTAGCAGCCTACCGTCCCACCCTCCACGCCTCCTTCGAATCCCACCACCTCCCAAACTCAAAGTATCCCCCCTCCCCAACCCCCCCACAACCATCCAACTCACCCCAACCAAGACCCGAATGATAAACGTAATAACAAAAACGTAGATTCTTTCCCCTCCACCAAATCCCCCCCCTCACCAACCCCCCCACCACCAGCAGCCTCAAACACTTCACCAACACAATGACCGCCCTCGACATCCACAAATCCGATATACTAGTCATCTACGACGCCGAGGAAATAGGCACGTACCATGCGCCTCGACTGGCATTTATATGTGAATTCTTTGGACATAGAAATGTGCATGTTTTGAATAATTTCAAGTTGTGGGTGGGGGTGGGGTTTCCTTTGGGGGTTGGGGGGGTGGATATGGATATTACTTGTTTTGATATTGGTAGTGGTGTTGCCGGGGGATATATTGTTCCAGAAGAGGAGATTACTTCCCACCGGGTGATATCCTTCAACGAAGTCAAAGATATAGTCACCCAAGGAAACACAAACACCGGGAGAAAAGTGCAGATTTTAGATTCCCGCCCCGCGGGACGATTCCGTGGCGTGGAGAATGAAACGGATGCTTCGTTACGGTCGGGACATATTCCCGGGGCGGTGAATGTGCCGTTGAAGAGCTTGTTGGGTGGGGATGAGGGGGTGATTTTATCGACGGAGGAGTTGAGGAAGGTGTTGGTGGATGCGGGGGCGTTGGGGGATGCAGAGGTGGAGTATATCCTGACGTGTAATTCGGGGGTTACGGCCGCGGCGCTGGATTTGGCGTTGAGGTTGGTGGGAGTGAAGGGGGGGAGGAGGCTGTATGATGGGAGTTGGATGGAGTGGACGAGACGAGTGGGGGATGAGTTGATTGAGGTGGATACTTAGTTTTGTACTATAGTATGATATAATTTGTGGTGGGGAATGTAGACAGATAAAGAATTAATAGATAGCATGAGTCGTGTATTCTCATGGCGCGTGACCTGCGTCGTGTGTGGCAGAACGTAACAAACATTATTTTACAGTCGTCGTGTACAGACCTCTCGTGTATTTCCTCTTCTCTCCCCTTCGTCTCTCCACATCCACCTAATCATCCGTATTCAGTCGATCAAATGCTCGAATCAACTTCTCCAACCCCTCCCCTTGGAAATTATTGCTCGGGTCCAGTGCCAGCGAACGACTCGGATGGTGATGCACCACATAGTTGGCCGCCAGCGATTTGACCTCGTTTTGATTCCACACCTTCTCGTCAAACTCCTTCAAGATCGACGCCGCTTCACCCGGAATCAATGTCGGGTCGGCACTCTGCAACACCAGTTGAATCGTCCGCAGAAATGCACGAGACACTCGCCAGACCAGCCCCATGTGCCATAGTCCGGACACGCAGCTGACCAGCACCTCGCGCCATTTCGACGACTCCAGGTGCGAGGCTGCATGCACCCCCGCAACTACAAAGTAGTGCACCATCACCACTGGAATTGACTTCCATCCATGACATACGCGATAAAGCAGGATCAGCGTTGCCAGTGCGTCCATTGCTTCGGCGAGTGTCTTTTGCGGGTCGAAATTCGTGGCTTGGATCAGCACATCCGTCGGGGTGTTGCTGTCCAGGGAGACAAACAGTCCGCAGAGATTCACTACCGTCATGTGGTAGTACATGCTGCTATTGTTAGTATCCTCTGAGCATAGGAGAATTACTCACTGAAAGCATAGATTATGGGGCGTTCGGTTCCGCTGGATCCCTAGCACTGCGGGCAGATTCCGCTCGATCTGCAACAGTCGTTGGTATAGGACAGCCCCCTTCTGCCAGCCCTGCAAATCCACCCGGCCACCGAGTTCCTGTATCAGATGTCCCACGTCGTTGACGGCGATCAAGAGCTTTCGTCGGACGGAGAGTCCAGTGTACAAGAATGACCGGTGAGATGGGTGGGTGAACGGGTATGGCGCCCATTGCTGGTTGAGATCTGCTGCTGCGGCGTCCTCTTCGGATAGGAAAAGCTCGGGTGGTCCCGGCCAGACCGACGGTATCCTTGCTAATTGCAATGCCAAGCTGTTCGATCAGTACCTGCCTGCATGCTGTCCGTCAACACTCACGTTTGCATGTCGTAGACCGCGCTGGCGAGGGTCTTGTATACCCGGCTGTGGGCTGCATCGATATGAGGTGATGTGTGCAGATTTAGGTGTAGCCCCATCCGCGCACCGTATTGGATGTATTCAACGCCGATTTTATCTTTTCCGGCGGCACAGAAGAACAGTCCTAGGAGCAGACTGGATTGCATGGTGGGAAGAGATACGGTCGCCTTGTCGCGCTGCCATAGTCGTTCGACCTCGCGCAGCAGTCGCTTCGCGGTGGACATCTCCACGCGCCGGTCCCATGGTTTCTCAAAGTCATAGGAAAAGTGCTACTCCGTCAGCGGGGAAACCAATGGATGAGGGTACGTACACACGCATAGAACAGAACGGTATGGACTAGCAATGACGAACAGAACTGGGTGCGCCCGCTGTGAAAGTCCTCAAGGAATGAGCCCGGGTCCACGAGGAGCCAGGTTGGATTATCCCAGACGAAGAACAGCGAGAAGAGATGCGACGCGGCTGCATTGTCGACAATCGACGTCCATCGTTCTGTGGCATTGACGTTGTACGGAGGATGTCGGTTGACCATTTCAGGCTTCCCCGACAGTCGGGTCAACCACGCCCTCTGCATCCGCTCGAGGGTAATCCCCGGGCCCTGCGACGACATCTGCCGGGTCAGCTGGGTGGCCGCCTCATGCACGGAACCGCTCCGACGGATGGTGTCGACGACCGTGGGCAACACGGCCGGATCGCAATCATGAATATTCTGATAAACATAATGCAATTCTCTGAGCTGGGTCTGAAGCAGCTCTATAGTCCGATCCAGACTCTCCGGCAGGGTTTGCTGGATGGCCAAATCCTGCTGTGGCGCGACCACAATCTACCACAAGTTAGTGCTGTCCGGATGGCATCGTGATTAAGCTCACCCTACGATCTGCAGGGTCGGATGGGCGGGACATGAGCTGCAGCATGCGTTCATGCCGCTTGATGGCGGCCCGCAACATATCCAGCTCCTTTTTCTCCTGGGTCCGCTTCTGCTCCGAGTAGATGCAGTCGATGCCGAACCGCTCGCAATGACCGCAGATTGGCTTCCCGCCATTGCACTTGGCCTTGCGCTGGCGACAGGGATCGCAGGCCCGGGCGGTACGGATCTGGGAGGGGGCCAGCAGCAGCCTGGAACGATCGCGAGGAATTAGAACCTTGCCGGTGGTTCGCCTAGCACTGGTGGCCTCGGAGGGTGGGCCGGGACTGCCGGGCTGGCTGGGTGGAGAGACCTTCCGAGCACACATGGGCACGGTGGATATGAGATGATGGCGGCTCGACTGTTAGTTGTTAGGAACTCATGATTTGGCGGGGTTCGATTGGTTGTGGGTGGCGAGACTAAACGGAGGGGAGGAAATATTTCCCAACTCAATGAGAATTGAGAATGAGAGCGACGGGAGGTGGGGCGGTTGTCAGTATCTTATCGTTCCCGTGGATGAACTGGCGGTCAACATCACACGGACCTGACAGAAGCAGCTACAAGTAGAGCTGTCAACTGTCGAACGAGTCAATCCATCAGATCTCTGCCATGATGTTCACCATCTGGCAGATATATAGTGGACCCAGAACGGCTGCACAATGGCATCATGATGTCATTACTAGGATTATCACCAACTGGCTAATTGCTACATGCTTATGATGTAACTTCTAATGAAACCATCATCTACATGCAAAAGGTAGGAGTACGCAGCCAACACGCCTTATGGTAGGTCTGCCTGACAGTCCCAATTAGTCCATGCAAGGTTCATGCAAGGACGATCATGTCTCAGACTATTGATTGGGCTGTCTATCCCACTCAACCACCTCAATGCAAGCCTGCCGTGTTCAACGCCGTGCGCCAATAATTGACCAGCCCCGTTGTTCATTGACTATCAGAAATGCTAACTGGTCAGGCTACCAGCCATCCATGCTTGACGCTGTTCAGGCACACGATCGTTCATCTTTGATGCAGATCAGCACCAATTAACCTTGTTGAATACCAGGCAGACGTAATGTCTCACTTCAGCCTCCACCAGTTCAATCATTTGTTGTTTGCTTCATAGACACTGACAGTAATGGATTAATGTGCAACAACTCGTAATACCCTGCTGATCAATATTAAGATCCATCCATCATTGAACGGTCAACGGCGTATCACCAGCCCACATTCCTCAGCCCCTTGCATCTTTAATCCTAAGCCACAGACGTCCACATCAATCAAAATCACAGCCCATCCCACATTCACCAACTTCAATCCAACTCCCCGCAATCAACTCGACATGGACTCCGGGAAATCATCCAAGCAACACAATGAAACCCAAACAGCATGTCGCCAACGACACCTCACCGAGCTCAACCTCGACCACATCGACGGGAAGAAGCTTCTCAGAAAAATGGACCTCCACCTCATGCCGATGCTGACCCTCCTGTACCTATTTTCATTCCTCGACCGGGGAAACATCGGCAACGCCCGAATCGAAGGCATGGAGGATGATCTACACCTAGGAGGAACACAATACAACTGGGCTCGTAAGTAGCCAAACCGTTTGTCTCGACGTAATCTAACAACCCAGTCACGGTCTTTTTCTTCACCTACACCGTCTTCGAACTGCCCTCGAACCTGATAATGCAGAAAGTACGCCCATCCATATGGATTCCCTCGCTGATGGTAGCATGGGGGACTGTCATGGTGAGTTTCCTACAGCCTCCCGCACGTTCCCGCTAATTAGTAGACCCTAATGGGCATCGTCACCGATTACAACGGGCTTCTTATCGCCCGGGTCTTCCTCGGCGTTGCAGGTACTATCACCCTCATGAGACAGAATCATACTAACAGCATGCAGAAGCCGGAATCTACCCGGGAGTAACCTACTACATCACCATGTGGTATTCTCGACACGAAGCGCAGTTCCGCCAAGCCCTATGTTTCAGCGCTGCAAGCATCGCAGGGGCATTTTCGGGCTTACTCGCGTTTGCGATCGGAGTAAGTCCAACCCACCCACTACCCACTATTCCTCATCTAACCGACCAGAAAATGAACGGCGTCGGCGGATACTCCGGATGGCGGTGGATCTTCATCATCGAAGGACTAGCCACGGTGCTGGTGGCCGTCATGGCCTACTTTGTGCTCTACGATTACCCGGATACAGCATCGTTTCTGACCCCCGACGAACGAGCATGGGTACTGCGTCGTCTAAGAATCCAATTCTCGAATAGTGGCAACGTGGTGCCTGAGACGATCGAGTTCAAGTGGAAGTATGTCTGGGACGCGGCTACGGATTGGCAGGTGTATATGGCTATATTGAGTATGTCTACCACCCCCCCCCCTCCCATCCTTCTCTATCTATTTCTCTCTGACAATAATAGTATACTTCTCCGCCGTCTGTCCACTATACGGTATCTCATTCTTCCTCCCCACCATCATCCGCGATCTGGGATATACATCCTCCACGGCACAGCTCCTCACAGTACCCCCCTACATCACCGCCGCTATAGCAGCCATCCTGGCAGCCTGGTTCTCCGACCGTAACGGCGAACGCTCTCCTCTCCTCCTCTTCCACGTCGGCTGCATCGTCGCCGGATTCTTCGTCTGTCTGGCAGGGTCTCAGCGCTGGGTTCCAGGCCTCGTATATTTCGGCGTCTTCCTTGCAATCCTAGGTTCCCTCCCTCCCCCCAATTCCCCCCCATTCCCACAAACAAACCTGAACTAATAAATCAAAAGGAATCTACCCCGCCATCCCCGCCCTAATAACCTGGTTAAGCAGCAACCTCGCCGCCGAACATAAACGATCCGCCGGAATGGCCATTCATATTGGATTAGGGAATTTCGCTGGCGGTAAGACAACCCCTCCCTACCCATCCACACCCCAAACCACATACTGATAGATTATGGGTATAGCAATGGCCTCCCACTTCTACCGCACGCGCGACGCCCCACAATACATCCTGGGCCATGCACTGGAACTCGCGTTCGGGATACTAGGTGTCGTGGCGATTGTGATTACTCGGTATGCGTATGGGGGGATTAATCGGCGGAGAGTGGATAGGTTGGTGGAATTGAGGCCGGAGTTTTCGGTTAGGGAGTTGGGGGAGTTGGGGGATAGGGCGTTGACGTTTAGGTATATGTTGTAGATGTAGTTTTGGGTGGGAGGGAGAGGGGGGAGGGGGGATAGATATAGATAGGGTGGAATGATATTTTGTATGTGTTTGTTTATGCATATGCATTGAAAGGAGGAGTTAAGGTCAGGATTATCTTCTGTGTTTTGTAGATAAGAGGGCATGTTGGAATACCCTGTAGATGGAAAATGGATTTATGAAAGTGGCGGCTGGCGGAGTGGCATCCAGCCTCTCGTCAGAATGTATGTACCATAATATTTCCTGATGGCGATAAATAAATGACCAAGATAATTGACTGAGTTATCAAAATCTATATATATGATTTAGAATTTTTTAAAAAAAAGACAAGGAAGAATACATACAACAGAAGGGATTCGCTGGTGGTCACCCACCCAACTACTAACCTCCCGGCGTGTGGCTTGAGTACGGCTGAGCGGACGGGAAGCCCTATTTTCCACACCCTGTGGTCGTATGTACTATTCCTTGCCAATTATACATACAAACGGTGTAATTTAGTCAAGAAGAGATAGGAATAATTACGACGTATAACAATGGAGAAATAAGTTCTCGACGCGGTTAGGGCCGAGTGTATCTTTCCACACTGCATTTGGAGCCTTAGGCATAAAATAATAGCTTTTGAGTCCCACTACATAGAATCCACACCACAATACATACAAAATACTAATATTTTATGGTTAGAGAGGGGAGGAGAGGACAGGCCCTCCACCCACTCCGCTATCCTCGGTACGGGTACATATTTAGTAAGAGGGAATTATTTACTTGACAATGCAAATAGAGACACTTCAAGTTCTAACCTAACCTGAAGGAGAGAGTAATCTCCTCAAAGCTTGTTACTGGATGGGTGTGGGTTAGCGGGACCCGCTTGGGGTATATTATATCGGGATTATAGTATTACTTTGGGTCTGTATGTCTGTGTCTGTGTCTATGGGTGGGTGAGTATTACAGGGTTAATATCTTTCTTTCAAAATTTACGTCTCAGTATTATAATTATTTTCGAATGACCGTGGTTAGGATCAAAGAGTTGGACGTTGGGAAGTGGCGGAGAGAGACCCCGACAGGGCTGGAAATTAAGTGGCGGGTGGGTGAGATGCCTATTTGGTTGGCTGGAATATCCGTGGCGTTTTCTCATTTCGAGTGCTTTGTTACTTGTCTATTGTGGCTGAGCCAAATATGTAGGTACTTTGTATTTGCAGCTAAGAGGGTGGCTGATTGGTCGGGTTAATGAATGCAGGGTTTACGGGCAGGGGATTAGATTGGGATGTAGTTGATACATCAAATTCTTGGAATTCTCCGAAGGGGTTGTTGTTTCTTTGTTCGATGCCATGTTCTTGGATTTATGGCCAATGCTTCTTTATTATGTTGCACTGATCTATTGTATTATTCTAGCTAGGTATGAAGTGGGTTATCCAACTCATCTCCACTAATGCAGACAAACAAGAAGTCTTTTCATCTAATCTAACACCCAGAACAATATTAACCCGAAAACAAAAAAAAAAAATCACCACGACGTCCTAGGCACCGGTTCCGGCTCTGCCTCCTCCCCCGACCGACTCTCATATTCCACCGTCACATTATCCGTCCGACGAATCGCCCCCATCGGATGACTTTCCACCACTCGCGGCGTATCATCCCGAAGGATACTCTCCTGACTGCCCACCGTTGTAATCTCGTAATCTGGTTTGCGCGGTTTCGACATCTTGCTATGATCCAAGGAAGAGTCCGGGAGTTGTGAACTGCCTTTGTATTTGTTGCGACTGTTGTTGTAGGAGCTGGTGGTTCGGCGGCCGAGGATGAGTTCGAGGACGGGTTGGAGGGTGGGGATGCAGGAGGCGATGATTACGACGTTGGATTCGATGCTGAGATTGTTAGTGTGTTTGTTGATGAAGGGGAGGGGAGGGGAGGTACTTGGTCCACATGACTAGGTCGGCGGTTCCGTCTGTTGCTGTTAGTTGAGTAGATTGGGTTGATGCTGGTAGTGACTTACAGGTGTAGTCGGTTTTGTCGGCGAGGCCTTTTAGTTGAGTGCATTTGATGATGGCCATTGCGGAGGCACTGAGATTAGGTTAGTGGTGTTGATTGAGATAGTGAGGTTGCATACACTGCACCCAGACTTAACGCTGCACATAATGCCAGGCGTTTTCGCAACGACATGTGGAGTTTCATTAGGACCGTGCTGGGGTAGATGGCCAGCGTGAGATCGACAAATGCGGATAGAGCTGGACTGTCAGCTAGGTCTTAGCAGTAGACAATTTACTCACCCCCAGTGAAAATAGCATAGTCAATCAGGATCCACACATCCTTGCAAGTCGCCTTCCCCTCCGTCACTAGATGCGACTGCCACAGTGCCTTAGGCGGATCGCACATTGTAAACAACACGATGATACAGATGCCCGATACCACAGCGGTGAGACTCGTCAGCGACCAGAGATACACGCGCTGGATGAGATTCGGGTTGAGGATGCGATTCAGCATCGCGGTCACTGCCAACTTGGGAACTGTGAAGGAAATGATGCCGAAAAGGAAGCTCAAACAGTTGAGAAGAGTGGCCTTTTCCACGGTTCTTTCGCTCAGTAGCCAGGCATGCTTCCCGTATCCCATTTCCACATTTGCAGTTGTGATTCCGCAGTAGATAAGGCCCATGGTCTGCTGGCGTTAGATGTGGCCCTCTGCGAAAGGGGATACATACCAGCGATGCGGCAATCAGCCAGTCATCTGCTCCCAGATTGTGTAGCAGACTCGATCGGATATACATGCGCGCTATGACAAGCACGGTCGTGAGGCCTGTCAAAGCCCACAGAACCGCGAGGATCATCGGCCCTTTGTCATCGCTGGCGTTGCCGTCGGTGGTGGTCATCTTGCGTGCAGTGCAGTGCAGATTCGCACAACTGATGGGCCTGGTCAGAATATGAATGCCGCATGAGGTACTACCCAGGGGCAGCAAGGGATCCTGATGATCAAATTCGGGTACATCAGGTTGTGGACATGCTCGATGGATACATCGCCCTCATGTGATTAGTCTTTAGTCATGGTTTCATCCGGTGGTGGCAGCAGGGAACACGACTCGCTAGCGGGATATGGTGCTGACACGATCAGGATTGGCCGGTCAGACTGTCCATTTTAGTCCGAGTGCAGAAGATCCATGCCAGGCTATTTTCCTGTTGGCGGGTCAGAATCCACCGGATGGTGACAGTCGGGTTGTGGGGCCGCGCGGCCGTTGAAGCTTAACACCTCTGTTATATCCGTACCAGTGCTCATATGCCCAGCACGCGATTATGTTAAGTCGTACTTTGGTCTCTGCTGTTTGCCTGGCTGGATCAATATTCACAGAGACACTGTATGTCTAGGGTGGGTTTCTAAAGAATCAGAATCAGAATCAAGAATCAATCGAAGCAGCCGCGTGGGCATCCAGCCCGAAGGATCATTAGCCTCGTCTCGAGACCTGTCAGTTCCTATTTCGGCATGTCGACGAAATAAGCCGACCCATCCGGCTATTTGGAGACCCGTCCAACATCCCGTGTTACTCGTGGATATTCTACCCCTGGTAACTGCCAGGCGGCAGTGGTCCATGCTGTGCCAGATTCTATGCACTGCATTAATCCACATGTTACCCGCAGAGATCTGAGAGCCGCTAATGCCAGGTCAATGATTAGCAAGTACCTGATTGAAGGGAACAGGACATTGACCAGGGTTATCAACGGCCAATACGAGTCAGCTCTGATCGATCCTGTCGGCATTTTCCCGCCACGTTGTAACGGTCGACCAGTACCAGATAGGCAACAGCCTGATTGCAGGCAATGGCTAGATGGGTCCACCTCGGTTCCAGGCTCGCTTTATCGTACTTTTCGGGTTATCACGCGCCATTCAGGGGCCTGACAGTACTGTGTATAACAGGACCCTCGTATCCCAGCCTTTCTCCATCCATCCAAGTGATCTATCACAATGACTGTCAAAGCAAACAATGCCAATGGCCATATCGGACAGGTCAAGGAAACTGTCCAGGCCTTTGTCGATGGCAACGTCGCTATTTCTCCTAATGCTCCGGAAGAGGTGCCCACCCTGTTGAAGCGGCTCGCCTTGCATGGTGAGGCGTACCTGACGGAGAGCGATGAGAATGAGCGCACAAAGATCCTCGACACCGCGCGATCATTGGTGTATGCACTCGAGACTCCTCGAGAGGCAATCATCCGACACTGCTGGTCTCAGGTATTACCCCCCTCGTTGTTAGTGACGATTACACTAACAGAACCAGAGCACGCTCTACGCAGCAATCGAGACCGGCGTCGACCTGGGCCTGTTCACTGTCCTCTCGCAGGATGACAAACCAAAGACTGCCACCTACCTGGCTGCAGCAACTGGCGCCGACCCAACAATGCTCGGTAGGTTCACGCCCTTCACATATACAAAGCTAATCGAATAGCCCGCATCCTGAAACACCTCGCCGCCATGGGCGTCATCGTAGAAACCGGTCCAGATAAGTACCGTCGAACCGGGTTCTCCATCTCGATGGGCTCACCCCGATACAGCGACGCCTATCCTTGCATGTAAGTGCCTCTCCCCTCCCGATACCACTGCTAACATCTCAGGACCGGCTGCATCACCGACGGCGTCCTCGCACTCCCCGCCCAGCTGAAGAAAACCAATTACCGTAACCCCAGCGACGGCAAGAACTGCGCCTTTCAACGCGGATTCAACACCCCCCTCCACTTCTTCGACTTCCTCCGCGAGAACCCCGCCCACGCGATACAATTCAACAACCACATGTCGGCATACCACCAGGGCCGACCCAGTTGGATGGACGTGGGCTTCTACCCCGTCCTATCCCTGGTCTCAGACACCGGCATCAATGAGGAAGACACATTGTTAGTGGACATGGGCGGAAGCATGGGCCATGATCTCTCTGAGTTCCACCGCAAATGGCCCCAGGTACCCGGCAGGTTAATCCTACAAGACCTACCCAAGGTCGTGGACCAGGCGAGAACAATGAACCTGGACCCAGCGATCGAACTCATGAACCATGATTTCTTCACCGAGCAGCCAATCAAAGGTAAGTGGGATAGGTGATGGTTGAATCAGGGCACGGCTGACACGTGATCAGGCGCTCGCGCGTATTACATGCATTCCGTCCTGCATGATTGGACGGATGATGACTGTCGTCGGATCCTGGCTAATGTGATGCCGGCCATGAAGCCGGGATATAGTAAGTTGTTGCTGAATGAGAATGTCATTCCTAGCACGAATGCGTATTGGGAGACGACTAGTCTGGATATCATTATGATGGCGGACTTTGCGTCGACGGAACGTACGGAGATGCAGTGGCGGGCGTTGGTGGAGTCGGCGGGACTGAAGATTACGAAGATTTGGACGGTGCGAAGGGGGGTGGAGAGTTTGATTGAATGTGAATTGGCTGTTGATGTTGATGGTTGAGTTCTGGGGTTTTATGTAATTGTTGGTATCATGATTTGTTTTAAGGAGGCTTTTGACTTCATACATAATTATTCTGATTATTCCAGCTTCGATAACTGACTGTATGCTCTACATAACCTGAGCATCTCACGACTTATTAAGTCGACTAAAAACCATAGCTAGTGTTAGTCAGACCTTGTATGTCACCAAATAATCTCAAATTCATTGAAAGGGATATTTTATCGATAAATATAATATCTGTAGGGATATATACCGGTCGCCTTCAGCCCACACCCTGATGGTAGCAGTTATAAGGAACTTCTGGGCCTAATTGTTGGACTGGACCTGGAGGCAGATCAGACCGCCACTTGCCCTCTGACCACTTTCTTTAGCAATGGTGTCTAACAGAGCATAGGATTGCAGGATGCTTGCGCACACCTTCGCAAGGTTCTCAGCGAGGGACAAGACGATCTCGATGCTCATCCCAATTATCTCAACCTCGCGGCGAAGTCGTTGTGCACGACCTGCGTCTATCAACTTTAATTATTTCTGAATGTATCACATCTGCCAGGCTTCTATCTAGCTGCCCGTAACCAATCAGTCGGTCGCATCCAACCCTTAGCAGACTACACCACACCAGACCAGGAGGGGAATGTCAGCAGCCTGTGTAACGTGAACTGAACTGCAGCAGACCTGGGGCTACGCCGGGCAAGGCGACCAATGACGGGCCAAACAAGTCGCCGACCAAAGTAAACTTACCCCGCTTTCCCCTCCGGAATATAAATCCAGCCCTCCCCTCCCCAGCAGCTCATCCTCTCTTCCTCATCCTCACCACCTCCACCTTCAAAATGACCAAGTACATCCCCCCCTCCCTCCCTAAACATCTTACGTACTAAGCAACACAGAGACCCCCCATCCTACCCAACCTACAACCTCGGCCCCTCCACCACCCTATAAGCACCACCTCCCCCACAGCCCAAGAATGGTTCAACCGCGGCCTCCTCTGGACCTACGGCTTCAACCACGAAGAAGCCCTCCGATGCTTCCAACAAGCCGCTCACCACGATCCCACCTGCACCATGGCCCACTGGGGAATCGCCTACGCCATCGGCCCCAGCTACAACAAACAATGGGCCTTTTTCGACCCCTCCGACCTGCACACCAGCATCCATACCGCCCACGCAGCCCTCACCACACCCACCTCCCCAACCGCCACCCCCATCGAAACCTCCCTCAAAACGGCCCTCCTATCCCGCTTCCCTCCCCCAAACGCCATCCCCACCCCCACACCCAAAAAACCATGTCCCCCTACAACCGCGCCTACGCTAACGCCCTCCGCCCAATCTACACCTCCCACCCAACCAACCTCTTCCTCGCAACCATCTTCATCGAATCCCTCCTCTGCATCTCCCCCAGAGCCCTCTGGGACCTCGACACCGGGTCCCCATCAGGCCCCCACACCACCGAAGCCCGCTCTCTCCTCGAACATCACCTCTCCACACCAGAAGGCCACTCCCACCCCGCCCTATGCCACCTCTACATCCACCTCATGGAAATGACAACCACACCTGACCTCGCCCTCCCCGCCGCCAACCGCCTCCGGACCCTCATGCCAGACGCTTCGCATATGCTGCACATGCCTACGCATATCGACATGGCAGTTGGAGACTACCCCCAGGCGATAAAATCCAGCCAGGAGGCGATTGAAGCCGATGATAGGTTTTTTGCACTCAATCAGACGAGAATACCAACGGGAGAAGAAGGGGGTGGAGGGGGAGGGGCGTTGTACATCGCCTACAGAGTGCATAATATCATGACAAAGTTGTATTGTGCGAGTATATCGGGCAGAATGGGGGATGCTCTATCTGCGGCGGGGAAATTGGAGGATGTGATTGATCACCGGGTGTTGGGGATGAAGAGTCCCGTGATGGCGGATTGGACGGAGGGGTTTTTGGGCATGGTGGGTCATGTTTTTGTGAGGTTTGGGAGGTGGGGGGATGTTTTGGATTTACACCTTCCTGGGGAACGGGATGAGGATGGGGTGTATTGTTGTAAGAGGGCAAATTTGCTGTACGCGAGGGGGATCGCATTAAGTGCGCTGGGGCGGGTCGAAGAAGCAGAGACAACGCGGGAGGAATTCGAAAAGGCACGGGACCGAGTCCCACCGTCAAGATTCAATAATGTCCCCGTGCGGCAGCGAGAAGTGTTAGCGATCGCATCAGCAATGCTAGAAGGCGAGGTGGAATATCGAAAAGGGAATATGGAGAGGGCATTTGAGCTATTGAGACACGGGGTGGAGTTGGAGGATGGATTGGCGTATTGTGATCCGCCGGCGTGGACGCAGCCGGTGAGGCATGCGCTGGGCGGGTTGTTGTTGGAGCAGGGGAGGGTGGAGGAGGCGGAACAGGTGTTTCGGGAGGATTTGGGCCTCGCGGAGGGGTTTCCCAGGAGGAAGGCCAGGTTGGATAATGTTTGGGGATTGCATGGGTTGTATGAGTGTTTGGTGAGAGGGGGGAAGGTGGAGGAGGCGAGTAGGGTTAAGGTGGTGAGGGATGGGGCGATGAAGGAGGCGGATGTGCCGATTGTGACGTCGTGTTATTGTCGGTTGGGGGTGGGGTGTTGTTAGCTGTATAATAACTGGGTGGTGGTTATATTTGGGATGGATCTTGTGTAGACGTATTTCCTTTAAGGGGTTTATACAGGACAGAGATGAATCATTGGAGGATCAAGTTAGTGGGTTGATCGTGGGCTGGATTCTAAGAGGATGTATATCGGGATAGATTTAAAGGAACAACGTTATCACCCAAGCCCTAATTGATTCCTTCAAGCATGAAACGGACGCAAAGTGACGCGTAAGACAGTAGATGCATCTTGCAAGAGAGGTCAGACCCTCTTGTCTCTACTAGTTGTATAAGGACCGACTTAATTATATTCTATTCCAGTAATCAAAGCCTCTATAGTCCTCAGCCTAAAAGTAGAAATACAATCCCACAGTATTGGTGTAATTTATATGATAGTTGAACTGCATCCCACATCCATATCCATATTTTATACTTATACCCTGCTCTTAGATATTATAATTAAACGTCGATCTGTATCAGACAGGCAATTATACCTAATTATCAGGCATTTATCTGGGATATTGTTTTGGTGGAGTTTGTATTGGAGGTGGGATGGATGATTGAGTTCAATGTAATGAGTTACAAGGTCTAAACACAAAGGATAATACAATAACTCCACTCCCTCAATAGCAAAGAACCAATCAATTCATCAACTCCATCTACCCTAAATCTATAATCTACAGTAATATACATATACATCATATACAACGAATCAAAACAATTACTCCACTCGAGGATCCTTCCACAGCGGATCCACAAAATAAACTAATCCATGGGCAGCCGCTGCAGCGAGAGGACCGATCTATACCTCTTTAGCCACTCTACTATCATAACCCAGACATAGAAACAGCGGTAGGAAAATGGAACAACTCACCCAGTGAATCCAATGATAATCCGGGAATTCGCTCGCGACATAAGCACCCAGACATCTTGCCGGGTTGACACCTGATTCGTTAGACCTGTAATCTACGGAGGTAGAAGAAAAACACGTACTAGCACCGATGTATCCCTCTCTGGTAAAGGCCGTCCCCCATGTCACCACCCCCAAGACTACCCCCACCAACCACGGCGACACGGCATGTCCGAACACCTTGGCCTGTCGTGAATCCAAAGCCACCCCGAAAGCAAGGAATATCAAGATCAAGCAGGCAAAGAACTCGATCACGAGACCATCAGACGCAGATACCATGGAGGTATCGATGTGGCATCCGCCGACGGTGAAGGCCCGAGTTCCGTACGCGCTATGCAGAGCGAACCCCGCCAAGGCACCACCGAGGGTCTGACCGGCTAGGTAGAGCACCATGCGCGGGAAGGAGATGATGCGGGCGAAGAAGGTGGCGAGGGTGATGGTCGGGCTGATGTGGCCGCCGCTGGAAGGGGAGAAGGTGTAGATGAGGAGCGGGGTGAGGAGGAGGTTAGTGAGGCCGCCGAAAGCTGGAGAAAAGAAGGTCACGGTGGCGTAGACGCCGGCTTGGGTTGTTGGGGCAGTGGTGGCGGATAACGGGTGGGTGGTGACCCAGGTGGTGATGAAGACGTTCATCGTGCTGGCTGGGGGGTTGTTACGGGTTAGTATGGATGGAATGCATGGCGGGAAGAAGGGAAAGAGGGTACGGTACCGATGCATTCGAGGACGGCGAATTTCCATAGATCCGCGCTGAGAAATCCGCGTGGATCAAAAATCTCTCCGAGTGTCATGCATGGCGCTGCATCCGGGAGCTTCTCGAGGACCTTGGAATTCTTGGGATCGCTGCGGTCAATGACAAAGTCCTGGTTTCCCCCGACACGGCCGGCGAAGGGCGGAATGGCGGGCTCGAGACCGTGATGCAGGTGTGGTGGTTCGTCGCTTTCATATTCGGGGAGATAGGTGACCGCCATCTTCTTTGGCGATTGGGTCGATCGTGAAGGATCGAGATAAGTGACTGGCTGCATGTCGCGGACGATAAGAAGATTGGGAGGACGCGTGCAGAGGACGTTTTGAACACGGAATTGTCCGGTTTCTGCTCGGGTTTCAACGGGATGCTGGATGGATCATGCTCGGCTCGGCAAAATCGGGGCCCCAGATTTGTGGGGCGTTAGCCGAGATACAGAAGGTTTCTGGAAAGCATTTGCAAAAAATTTCTGTCTGATGGAATGAGCGAGCCAGCCACAGGAGAGAACGAGCAGATAAAGTCTGGCCGACGACGGTCCGGAGTGGGTTCGGGGCAGCATCGGGTCCGTGGGATGACGCCTCGGTAGCTGATGCTATCTATGATTCATCTAGGCGTGGCGATCCCGTTATTCAACTCCCACCAGGATGGTAGTTGCAATTTCAACGTGGATGAGAGGATTCGGTGATATGAGGAGATGAGATTGGAGCATGTTGGAGTGTAATTCTGGTTCCTGATGGTCGTGGCAGTCTTGATCCCGACGGTTCAGAACGGGACTCGCGGGTGGAAGAGTGGGGCTTATTTGCTGCACAGGGGTGTTAGGAATGATACTGTGATCTACGAAGTTGAGAATCCTAGGAACTAGACATTGAAAGACGCGAGAGATGTGAGTTGAGGTGAATTGAGATGAAATGAGATGAAAAGATGAGGAGACGATGGCCGCCAAGATGGATCGGCACAATGATCTTCCGTGCGAGAAAATCTCCACGGCACGTGATCCATCGTCGGTTCAACAGTTGGCATGGGTCGACAGCTGTAGAGACCCGATATTTGGCTGCAGGAAACCAATGAGAACCGAAAAAGGAGAAACCACTACCATGAATTCGAGAGGAAATGAGCTCATAAATACCCAAATATTATGAACTGGTCAGAGTATCCGGATTTCGACATAGACAACGACTGGACGAAGAAGCTCAGCATCGGTCTTCAACTCCATAGACGTGGTTGGGCAGAGATTATCACATAAGGTAGAATCTCTCGATTGGATGATACGTGATATGTAGACAGCTACGGTCAGCGGATGCATTTCAGACTCAACCAGAAGTCATTGTTATCATAGTGTATCGCTATACAAGAGAGTCTACCGTCACTCGAGCATGAATGACAGGCCTTAGTCCCGAAGAATGTTCTTACATGAAGACTTCCAGGTATCATACGCGCCATCTTCTTCGCGCCGGATTTGCGTATTATTGATATCTCGAAGCTGTGGACCAGAAAAACCATGTATGTATAAAAGGAATCGTCAATGATGTGTGACTTGGAGGTAATCGACCTACTTGGGCAGCGAGAGGAAGTTAATTCGATTTCTGACAGTAGTGGATTGGAAAGCATTGAACTGTTGGAATTGATTTGTGCAAGGGCTCTGATATTGCCTTGACTATTTGTTTACTTTTCTTTCTTTCTTTTTTTGCAATTATATGGGGTGGCATTTCCTCACAAAGCCTCCTTAACTTCCTCCAAGACTGATAAATTCCAAATACGTACTCAATATTTCAATTATGATAACGCCATTTATAGTCTATATAGCAACGTCTGTCTACAAACTACATAGAAAGGATATCCGAATCTGAGACATGTATGAGCGATTGTATTTGGATGTATAGACTACGTGTTTTGCGTATCGACAAAGGGGTATGTAAGAATGCAATCAGATAACCTCTGTCTATAGTGAAGGCAGAAAGGCCACACACCCCACAGAGCCAAAGGCGGGAAGATTCCATGTCATGTTCATTTTATCATCCAAGCACTAGGAGAACAATGGGTCGGTGCCATAGAGTTTCTAGAGTAGATAGTTGCACGTATCAAAACGAAACTGACTATATAGTTGAAGATCATCACCTGCCACGGAAAATCTACGACGAGTATGAGCGAAAAAGGGAATGGAAGATATGTGGAATATAGACTACGTCGGTACGAAGATGTCGCAAAGGCAGAGGTCAGAAAAGAATAGAGTCTTGCTGCCGTAAGAGCTACTGTTACAAGATGGTCAAGTACGGATAAGCACTGTTGCATTTGTGAATTGAATCCCTATGGACAGCACGGATGGCATACTCGAGGGCGGACCTTAATTGGCATGAGACAAGTTACGCGCCAGGAGGCTGCTTCATCTGCTCCACGAGGTTGAAAGACAGACATTCTGGTAACTCGATCGTCAAGAGGCAAAGACAATAACAGAAGAAACCCGGAAATAGATATCCATTGAGAAACAAACGAACACGGGATTCAGTGAGAGTGTGGGACACATATCAAGAGCTACTCGGACTTTCTCGATCCTCAACATAGACAGTAGCTGGGCGTTCAAGAGACCGACGGCGAAAAATGTCATATCTTTCACAAACCCAGATAGCAGGAGACTGCATGTACAAGATACGCCGGCCATTTAATTGATGATTGCTTGTGCCCAACTTCTGACGGACGCCAATGTTCGTTTCGTTTGAGGAGTGAAAGAAACGAGGATTGATAGTCTTAAGTGTTTCAAACTGCAGATACTGGAGCTTCGCGGAGATTCTCACAGAGAGATCGGAGGCAAAGTTGAAGTGCTCTTTCAATTCGCCCAGGGCTTGATCCCGAGAGTTTTGGTCCGAGTTGCGGAGAAGTGACTGCAGTAGCTCTTGGCCAAAGATCTCTTCGCATATCCTGTCGACCATGGACTTCCGATGGGCGGCCATATTATTCCCAAACGCGTTGTCTGCATTGGAGAAACGGGTGGTCCATATACGCCAGTGATGGGCATCAGATGGGTTAGCTAGAGAGTACCATATATTAGCACCAGGGCTCAAGGTCTAAACAGGATATTGGCCTTACAATCCAGCATATTCCGATAGAGGGTCAGGATCTGGTCTTCAAAGCCAGCAGTGTTTATCGGTGGCTTCTCCTCGCCAGCATCACTGGTCGGCTGAGGAACAAGGTACCAAAAGGCATTCATGAAGAATCTGACCATACATTCCTTGGCAAGAAGTGTACCCACCAAGGTTTGTAGACATATGCACTGTAAAGGTTTGGGAAGACCGGTTACAACGACATCAAAGTCGTCTTGTACGCAGAAGCCATCTAAGCTGGCGATGAGATCCCTCTCTGCTCGGGGAAAAGGATCCCAGTTTCACGTCGGATATAATTTCGTGCCCAATCATCCTGCATGCGATGGAACATGCTATTAATGTCTGTCAACCACTCCATTGGGTTGGATACTATCCACTTGTCGGATTCATGATGATTGTTAAGACGCATCTTCGCGTGCGCCTCGTTTTTGTCATCTCTCTGCAGATAGTAGTTCTTTCTCTGCAGCTCAGTTATCTGATGCTCCAGGTCCTGAATCCGTTTGGCGAGGGTTGACGTTTCGGAGGGATCGGTGGATGAAGCAGTGGCCGTGCTGGCTGGGCTGGAACTTCGGGATCTTGGAAGGGGTTCTCTGGAATCCTTTCGTCGGCCGATGCGCTGCGGGGGATCTGGATCTTCCTAGATGTTGAGATATTAGCCCAGTGTGTTGGTGGGACCAAGGGATGGCATAAACTTGCTTTCTTCTCCCCCATGGCGCTCTTTGGTCGTCTTCCTACCATGATGAGAGAGGAACCGAAATTAGCCGGTAAGGGGAGGAGGGGTGAAATGGCAAAGAACGCAGACGAGAATATTTTGAAAGTGGTCCCAACCTTGATGCCCAAAGTGCAGGAAGACGAAAAGGAGAAGGTAGAGTAGGATAGTCAAGTTCTTTGAGATGCGGTGGAGGGGGGCGGGGGTTGGTCCCTTCCTTGTCAGTTGGTTTCCTTTGTCTCGGGCCGGCCCAAGTTGGGCGAGGTAAAACCGTACCGGACCAATACATTACGGTAATTACACATGTCACATACACCGAGTTGGCTACGAAGCTTTCTTGAGATGGACTCAACTGGACAACAGGCCAATGCGCGTGGCCTTGGCCATGACATCTTCCACCTTCCTCCTGGAATGAACGCAGGTGGAGTGGTCCGGGACTATCTGAAGCAGGTCCATGGCTATATCTGGAACATAGAAGCTTTGAAGTCCCTCCAGGACCCAAAGGTTCTCTATGTGTTTACAGTTCCGGCGTCCTTCTCCAAGCCCGCTCAGCTAGCGATCAAAGACGCTGCCTCAGAAGCTGGATTTCGCGATGGGACAATCTATCTGGTAAAGGAGCCGGAGGGCGCTGCCACGCATGTCTTCGAACGCGGACTTCTATCAGAACTCAAGGTGAGTACTGCCAATGTCCGACTGTCAAGTATGGCCCAGGGGACTAACAAATGGTGGGCAAAACAGGAATACGAGAAGATCATGGTAGTTGACCTTGGTGGAGGGACGGTGGTAAGCCCTTCCCGTGGCGCTCATATGCAACTTCGTGCGATAGCTAACAATTCATGCCCCCAAAGGACATTGCCACGTATATGGCATCGAAAGTCGAGGACACCTTGCAGACCAAATACTTGGAACCTTCTGAAGGCCTGGTCTCTCTTCCGGCTTATTACAATCACACTAACCTCTCGTAGGTCTGAATGTCGGTGGCAGCGATATCGATCGCAACTTCCACGATCTTTTGAGTTCGCGTTTTGGACAGAAATTTTCAAAGCAACCTGTCAACTGCACGGGCCCGGGTAGCCCCCTGATGGAACTATTCGAGTATTACAAGAGAACAATGACCGGAGATGAAGCAAGCACCAAGAAACTCCAGTTTTATCTGCCGATGGATCTAGACAATCCGAACCCACGGCACCATGATGCCGACGCCCAGGAGATTATCCTGTCCATGGATGATTGGGGGGATATTTTCACTCCAGTCCTAGATGAGATCAAACTGTTTATCCAGGATCAGTTCAACAAGGCAAAAGGTCCTTTCAAGGTAAGATCTCGGTGCGTGCTGAAGTGGAGTTGGCTGGCTGATCGTTTGATAGTACATTGTGCTGGTGGGTGGGTTGGCGAACATTCCGTGGATCAGGAATGCCATTCGCCAATCCTTTCATTCCGACCAGACTCTTGTGATTTGTTGCCCACAACCGTATGTTTATTTGTAGCACTTGGCCCCATGGTATGGATGTTGAAGCTGACGCCTAAAAGGGAGTTGGCCGTAGTACGCGGAGCCTTAGGACGTCTAAGCTCGGATTTTAAACAATTGGTAATCTCTCCGTGGTATTACGGGGTTGGAAACCTGAAGAACGAAGAGATCACCTGGTTATTCAACAAAGTATGTCTTTCCTTGCCCACCACAGATCCATGTATTTCCGTGATACCTGTACTAACAGTCAATCGGTCTCAGGACGAGCAATATTCCGACGGCAAAAGTCCCATCAAAGGTTTCACCTTGACGCACAAGCAAGGTGATTCTAAGTGCATCCAAATTCCTGTGTATGGTTGCAACAGAGCGAATAGTCCCCGATTCACTAAAGGCAATGGTAAGTCAGCCTGGATCTTGAAGAGAAAGGCTCCTTGTTGACTAATATTTCAGGAGTGTTACACCTTGGGTACTTCACCCTCGATCTTCGCACCATCAATTTGGGAAAGATGTGGCATGTAGAAGGCGATGAGGGACGTCTTGAATATAAGATCGAATTCACCCGACAGATGGCATATGTTGGTAAAGCAGGGGTGCTTCAGATCAGGGCCCTGACGTTGGGGGGAATGTTGATCGGAAAGTTATTGGAAATGGAGATGGATATCGCCGCCCCTGTTTATTTTGGATTTTCTGTCTTCCTGATGTTCGTTTTCATTGTTGTTGCGTTCATTCCCTCACCGTGTTTCTCTTAATCCTTACTTTCGGTGTCTTTTCAATCTTGTTGTATTCATTCCCTCACCGTGTTTCCTTAATACCTACTTTCGGTCGCTTCCCATATCTCCACTCCGTGGTTTTCACACACGCTGTTCAATTTCATTCTAGTTAGCCATAAACTACAAAACTAATGAATTTCGGGCATTTGATATGTGTTCTAGTCATGACGAAGCCATCCATAGCCATAGTAACATTCATATTCAGGATTCTTAAATCCACCTAGCACCGAATACCCACTGTAAAATCACCCGCGAAACCACCTCCAAAGAAATGTAAGTAGTTCCTAGATTTACAAAAAGCAGAGACCATACACGAAAATCAACGAAATGAACCCCAGCCTATCTACACAAAGTCGAGGGGTGCGGGATAACCGAGACGGTGCACCAATATTTCGTACCAACCTTACATGAAACGTTCCCATACGCATTAAATTACATACCATACCCTACCCACCACAGCAAACAAATAATCTGCGATGCGATGCGATGCGATCCCCTCCCTCCGTGTGAAGCACATCACCCCAACAAACCTACGTCAGTTGACTAGTCCAATAACCGAAACTTCAATAGTCCCGTTTCCAACGTTTTGGATTTAGGTAATCTACCCCGCCGCGCTCGGTTCGGAGTTTTAAACACCGATGACAGATCACTAGTGGCACTGCCTAGTGGTATATTTGGTTGTGTAACGGCGCATACGAGTCAAAAGTCTAAATGGGCTAGGTAGGGATGCTGATGTTTCACACCTCGTGTTGGTAATATGCACTGTCGATCGTACAAACCTTCTGGGAAATTAATTTCGGACGCGGCAGCCAGAATAATCTCATAGGTGATGTTTTTAGGGGCTCGGACGGTGTGTGTGTGCGGTTACGCAGGTTGGTTGTTGGCATCTTTCTTTTCATATCACTTAGGGTTGGGGCGGTGTTGAATTCCAGGAAGAGGAGTAAATCGGGTCTATCGGGTAGATTAGATTGCGTTGGATTAATGTTGGGCAGGTGGGGTGGGGAAAGCACGGTTCGGCACGATCACTGCGACGGCTGGAGCCGAGAAGGATTTGCGTTGGTGGAGTGCGGGAGAGCGGAAATGCGGGTCTGATCTGATGGTCATGCATTATTGACAGGAGTTGTGGCAATTAGGACGTACCATTTAGGGGGTTACGAAATGGGGGACAGGAATTAATTTTTGGTTATGGGATCGCTCGAAAATTGCCATAAGTGGCTGTGAGGATCAGCCAATCGGGAAAGTCTTGACCTCTCCGCGGATATTCGGTACTTCTTTCCAATCTACCTGTCAAATTCCAATAACACCCAATGTGGCTTTGACGGGTTGCACCAGACCATCGTATCGACCCGTGCTCTAATTCTTGGCGGGCACTTGGCAGCGTCCCAATTATCGGGAGGGATATTTTTATGATTGGTGGGTTTGCAGCGAATAGTGGTATGCCATCTTTTTTCTAATAATATGTCCGGCCTGATCTGGGCCGCTAGCCGACCTAGGGGCGCTATGACCCCCAGCCTCCTTCCTACTCTAACCAGTAACCACCCTGTCAAATCTGGCCAAGAAATGCAAACGCGATCGCTTTCTTCAGGGATACGAGCCCCACAGACAAACAGCATGCATGACGGATGTCGCAATGCGCTGGTGCAGCAAAAGGGTGAGTCAGCCTAGTTGATCGTGATCTGACTGTCGGACCCGCACTCACATATTTGTTGACACTGATGACGTTACTGGTGCACTGTGTTAGTTTTATCAATGAATCTCAAACTCGTTCTTGGTCTAGTGGTTGCTATTTTCCCGCGAATACATACCCGCTCAGCTAACCTCACCTTTCTCATGTATATCCCGTCTCTGATTGGCTCAACTTCCTTTACCCCCTGCGGGTGCAGGTATTCTGCCACCTTTCGATGTTGCTCACACTTACATCACTGGTAGTAATAATAACGCTTCCCGCAATAGAAGCCAACACAGTCCCTCGGCGCTGTTCAAAGACCTGTAACCTCATACTATTACCGCAGAAGGAAGCGATGGTATCGGTACTGTATGTATCTACTATCAGTAGACTAACTAGTATTAGCCCACCGTTACCTAAGAGTGTGTTGAATAGGGTAGGAGGGGGGGTATACTCGTAGCCGTGGTGCCATAGTCTACCGCAATTGTTATTTTGCGGTTGCTGCTCTGCGCCATGGAGGAGAGGATGAGTGATAAGCCTTGTGAATGAGTGGAGAATAAAGTAGTTGAAGAACAAAAGAAGACTTGGATATCGACACACTGAAAAGGGCGCTGATCGGCTCTTTATAGGATCGGATGGTCATCTTTTAGATGAAGGACGACTGGTGGGCGTGGGGGTTGCGCGTACACGCAAATTGAACAGCCATCTTCTGCGTGGTCTTCGCCACCGGATCTCATCTTTCGAGATTCTCTGCCAGAGACCCTGTTTGGTGACGGAGTAAGGTGTCATGGCTGCGTCGCCTGTCACCGATTTGAAGTCGTACAGGCCGTATCCTCGGTGCCCGAGAAGCCCGAATCCAATGGCAATACATCGGAGAGACAGGCTCAGAAGCGAAGTTACATAATCAGACTTTGCTGACTTTCGGTGGCGTTCGGGACCGGGGGACACCCATTAAACCATGGACGAGCATGCATTGCCGAGGAAGAATCATGATGAGTCAACAAAGATGTCTTTACCGCGTCTCGGCACCCCCTCATTCCCACAACAACAACAACAACAACAACAACAAGACAAAGGAAATTACTATCTGTCAGCCTTTCTTTGTCACTTCAGGCTCTCAAATAGGTGTCTCTCGCCGCTTCGTCCTCTCTATTTTCTCTCATCTCCTGTTTTTGTGTACACTGCATATTCAGGGACTTGAACTTCACCATGGCAAGAAAAGTAGCAAAGACTACCAAGAAGGGCAAAAGCGTAATCCCATGCATCCGTATACTATCGTCAACTATTCTTCCATGGCCTATGACTGGCACGCTTACATGTTAACCTACAGCCACAGACTGCCGAGCCAAGCGCCATACCGAACATAATCGAGCATTCACCTCGACCGGAAAGGAGCGCCGTGCGAACCAAGGTACGAGCCTCGTGTGCAGCGAAGGATTGCGCTGACTCGATTGATACAGAAACCGACACTCGGGGAGCGTATTCGACTCCTTGAGGAGGAACTCCGGACGCTACAGGAAAGGAATGAGCAACTGGAGGAAGCAAATAAGCCATATCGCGCATTGAAGGAAGCTGTTGAGGTATTCAAAGAGCACGATGGCGTGATCAGGGAGGGTTTCTGCAAGTTCTTCGGGGACAGTAAGTTCGCGACAAGTCAGGTTGGCAATCTTAATGCACTGCATTACTCGAGCCTTGAATGGGCAGAATTATGTCCCGTGCTCTGGTCGAAGCAAATCCGATTGTGTTGGACTGGTCTATGGCAGTGGTCCATAAACCATGCTCGACGTGAACCTCAGGACCTTTCCCAAGAGCAGAAGGCCAGCCTCATCGCTAGTTTAGATGGGTATTGCGTACAGGAAGATTTTGATTTCATTTATTCCCGCCTTCCAGAACGGTTACAAGCCCATTTCTTACCAAACATGGTGGCGATCTACCTTTTCAAGGACTGTGTTGAAAAGTTCTTTACCAATCCCTTCTGGTATACTGTGCCCCGGCCGGGCATGAAGAAAGCGGATCTTGAGAAAGCTGGCTTCGGAACCCAAGTCTACAACATCTATAAGAACATTCTTGCGGGTATGTGAATTTTTACCTCTTTGTTTGACCTCAACAATTAGTGGACTGCCAGATAATCCACGGAATGCTCATCTTTGGAGGGTATGGACAACCCGTTTTTCCCATCCATCAACCGAGCTTGGCACTGAGACGGTCTCTCATCGGATCTCTACCGCCAACGCCCTATGCACGGAGGTTTGGAACAAGGACCTCTTGCAGTCCCTAACCCGCACTCTCGGCGGCTCAGCTGTCTCCGACGGGTTTTCCTGGCTACAGCGCATCTATAACGACTTCGCTACAGCAGCAGTGACCATGTCAGCCCATCTCTCGTACGTGCATTTCGGGACTCTCGAGGACCCCAGCCCTCTATTTTCCCGCTCTTCGAATGATACCGAGGCATCAGGCGATCATGTCACAGGAGAAAACCTAGATGGACATCGGATCCTGGTCCTAGAGCATCCTGCTGTCTACATCTGTGGCGGATGGGACAACCCAAATGAAAGACGCCTCCAAAAGAAAGCCGTTGTTCAAATTTCTGAAAGGAAGGAGTCGAGCAGCCCATGACATACATGCCTTGGGGGTGTACCATGTTTTCTCTGTTCGCTCTCTTATCGCGTGTTTTGATTTGCCATCTCGTGGGGGAGTCCTCCTAAAATAATGGGTGTAATAAGCCGCGTGGCTTGACATTTTCCTTTTTCGGGCTCACTCTAGATCAAATTATGTGTATTTACTACTCTCCACGAAAAAATGTCATTTTGGCTGTTTGGGTGAAGCTTACGCAAGACTTGTGTTGATAACCAAGGCTTAGTTTGGAGAACTAAAGTAAAGTAGATGGTACATTACATGGGGTGCTGTTCTTGGAGGTCGCAAAGAAACCCATCCCGGTTTACTATCTGTACAAGAAACCAGTAGGGAGTGCAGCAGCACAGCGAAGCAAATCCGCTATAAACTGCAAAAGCTTCCCCGGCCTCAACCAAGGTTACGGGACCTCTGCCACCTCTTCCCAGCCCCCGTAATCCTCCACCGCCACACATCTCATTCTCTCTGTCCCCCGATTCTCTCGTATGGCATGCCCTCCGTTACAACATGTCTTGACGGGCCGCACCGCGGAAGGTACATTCAGATTCTCAACGGCAAGAATGACATGTGCCTAGCATGGTTGATCTGGCACTTCATACCACTCGAGATCTTGTCTCACGATACACGGTGAGCTGAACGTCCAATACCTGAGTCATCTTGTCATCCACGGAAGATTGGCAATCGCTTCAGTCTTCGTGTCGGTAGTCAGCAAAGTCATAACTCGCGCAACCCTTGGGAGGAGCCAGGAACTCCGGCCTGTACAAGCAGATCAGTCGTGTTACAAGAGGATCATGTACGATGATGTAAGTTGTCAGCACACCGATTCTTCTCTATTCCTCTCTGCCAGCAGGAGTATTTGTTATACCAGAGAGGCAGATCAAAGCGGATGGGTCCGGTCTTATCGGATGGAGCAGACCTGCCGGGTTGCCTATGATGCGGAGACTGAAGAGGGTTCATCCGCATCGGGCATGTGTTGATCGGTTGTGACCTTTGGGTGCATTATTTCTTCCACAATACTACTGCTACTCCTATTTCCTTCTAGAGTGATGTTTTGAGAGTGTTTAGCAGCCTTGAACAAATAGTAACAACTCAAAATAGTAATGAAATTGTAGATTTCTGGGGTTCACTGATGGTCCTAAAGATCCTAACGCACCGTACCATAGTAGAACCGAGGTCGGAGGATATAGTACTAGTTAGTAGGCAATCTGGGTGACTATAGTCTGATTGGTGACAGGGCAGCCAATCGGAGAAGCTATAAACAAGCCGCGGATAGTATTCATTTACTTCCAGTCCAATACTACCACCACCTCGGTGTCAAATCACTGGCTCTGTGTGTGTTCAATGGAGGAACATCAAATGTGGCTCTATTCAGGTTTCACAAGACATTCGCCTCATTCTGGTCTTTTATTTGTTGGCGTTGTGCAACCACATTCTTTGGACCATGGGGCTGGACACTCGGAAGAATCAGTACGTTTTTGGAAGTAGTAGTACCCATGATGATTCGTGGCTGTGAATCAGAGACCACCAGGCGTCATGTGACTTCTCCAATTATGATCCTGGCCTGATTGGTGCCTGTCCCTGGTGAGCCTCCCCCCAATTGTGTCAGATCTTGCCAAGAAACAGAGACGTGATCGCCCACAGCCAGAGCTGACTTGCGACACAAAGCCCTGCATAGACCTTGGTCCAAGATTCTATGCTGTCATTTTCTGCCAGGTCGATCCTCATCAATCACCGTGACCCACAGTCCGGCTGCCCTAAATCTCGGGCAGATCGGATATGCATCCGGTGACAGATTACTCTTATTGGATAGATTTCTAGCATATGATCTACTACATTATTCCACTATCCCTATTCGCCGCTTCTTCCTTTTCTTTTCTTTTTTCCTCTGAACTCTTCAACTCGTATGCCTTATCCCTCCTTATTAAAATATTGCCGCTTCTTCCGATGATTTCATCCCCAGATACCAATCAACGATCGATGCAATGTCGTCAAATGTCCCATGTATCGTATCCTGACGTCACTGTTCTAACCGTCCAAACAAATTCATCCGCACACGGATTCTTCCCATGTCCGTTGACTCCGCGATGACAAGAGACACTTCAAAAACCCCCACGCTTGGCCCTGGCAGAGAGTCACCCCACCACTCATAGTGTATCTCTACAGGTAAGCACACACATGCTGACAACGTGGGTTCGGAGAATACCATGAAGCAACAGCTCATTGAGAATCTCGGATGTATGATCATATTTCTGACAATTTTGGGCGCTTTTTTTTGTCAAAATTATGTCCTTCATTGGTTGTCTATCTCGGTACATAATCACCCACCAGCACCAATCATACATGCCCCAGCCACCACGCTCCACTCCATCCTCCTCTTCCTTGGCCTCCTCACCATATCCCTCTCCCCAGGACCTGTCTACACATTCTCCACCATCACACCGACATCTCGATTACTCCATCTACCCCAACCCCCAACTACAACACCTACCACGGAATCCATTCAACACCTCCTGTATATAGAACGCAGCCATGGAATGAAACTGGAACCCACCTCTCTTATCTTATCTGATCTGGATTTATCCTGAAGAATACACACAATGTAGTCGTTACACTCTAGTAATATACAACCCCTACATCCAGGAGTTACGAAGTAGATAAATTATAGATGTTCGTCTTTTCTTGGAGGTTAGGTGGTCTATCTGTATTTGTTGTTGTTGTTGTCGTTGTCGGTACCTTCCACGTTGATTGGCCAGTTCCTTACCTTACCGCCCAGGCTGTAAGGATTCTGCCGCACCCTGTGCTTTCAAGGTCCTTTATTACTCTACTGTATTCAATCGAGTATACTTAGAATAGAGGAGTACTTCCCATTGCCATACTTAGTGTGTAAATACAGTAAACAAGAAATGTCCATAAAAATAAAAACATCCCTGGTTGAGAGTATTTAATGAGGTCTGGGACGGTGTTGTCGTGGATTTAGCTAGTATTCGTTTAGGGCTCGGATACTGAGTCTCATGGGGTATATATCTACAGGAGGGCGAAGTACTGTGGTGGACGATGTATAACAGACCACATAGCATTATGTGCAATGATGGTGACCATCAGGGAATAATCTACCTGGATCTCCTAAACGGTCGCATATGTATATCTCGACCATTTATGCCATCTCCTTGCGCATTCGAATCATCCAGTGTGTGTTGTAGTGTATCGACGCCCCCGGGGGGGTTGAGCATATGCGCTTGCGGTGGTATCTTGGTGCAAAGAAAGAGAATAGACGTAATAGATGAATACTCGGGTCAACTGGAGGAGTAGTATTGACTGAGGGTATGATACTGGAAGGCGAATGCTTAGTTGCTAGCTATCGTGGTCGGGTTGGAGGGCACCAGGATGGAGACGTTTCAAGGGGATTGTTTGGACTAGGTAGATCATGTGTTAGTGATTTCCACAGGGTTTCAGATAAATAGAGATAAGGAATGACTTGTTCTATTCAAAGTAGTGCTTCTCAGTGGTCATTTCACCAGCTTGACACGGTCCACGGATGAGGCGACTCAGTGACCTCGGAAGTAACCAACGGCTCTTAGGACGGTGGGAATAACAGAAACCCTGCCAGTGCGTCAGTTAGACCATAGAACGCAGCAGCCGTTCCTGATGGGTCTGATCCGAACCGGGTGCCGTCAAGAGGAGGGTTGAGATAATCCCAACGCCCACCTCTACCCCAACCCACCCCCCGACTCTCCTTCCGACCAATTAACCCTTGGTATCCGAGTAGCTCGATTTCAGGACTGTCGTTTCGTTCGCTATAGTTTGCTCGGATGCGACCTAAAGGTCCCTCTCCCAAAACCCCCAGACCCTCGGATAGGAGACAATCTAGGGCCGTCGAGTAGCATGTGGTCGATGACGAACAGCCATTCCATGGATAGGTCAAGTTTGGTGCCGATCCGACCGCGGAGGGTTGAGTTGGGAGTCCTGACGCGTCGGGTCGCTCCCGACCATCACCGGGAGCCAGCTGATGACTGATCGTCCGGAATTGTTCCTAAAACCACCCAAAACTATACTGTCTGGATTCTGAACACGGAAAAGTAACATGGGACTATGGAAAGGGTGGGTTGGTGGATAAACCGTACTGGGAGGTGATGGGCCCGGTCCAAGGGTATGGGATTCACTGCCCCTGACCCTGGGGAACGTGAAAATTATGCCCCTGAGTGGGATGCAGTGTCGAGAAAGCTGGGGCTGTTGTATTTAGGGACGGAAGTCGGAAGATGGACATGAGGCTGGAGATGGGGTGGATCCGAGGGCCCTTGGCGATCAGAGATGGCTATCCGGAAGTCGTGGCGACGTTGTCATGGATTTGCGACCGGTGAGGGATTCAGATCATTGAAGATCGTCGATGGGCATCAATATTAATCTGTATCAGGTGAAATTAGTGTTGTACTGTGCTTCCAGGGGAGTAAAGAACTTACCGACCGGTCGGGAAGTCGCTGGGATCATCGGGATGGTCTTAGGGCTTTGGTGTGTGGTCGACGATGAGGGAAGCGAGTCAAAAGACATCGAGGTCTTGCTAGGATGCCACCGTAGCGAATAAGGGCAAGTAGTGCATACTCCTGGTTCCAAGAGGTCGTCAACAGCGACGGTGCTCCATCCGTAGTCACGCACATCGCATGCCAGCCTGGAAAGGATTAGGGTAAGCAGCGCTGGGAGAGAGGCATGGTAGGAGGGATAGCGTAAGAAAGTATGAACGGAGGTATAGATTAGACTCATCAGGGCTGTCAAACCTTTCACCGGTCGCATGGGTAGTATCCCTGGTTGAATCCTCCGTGTCGGACGGGAAGTGCTTCGGACACTGAAGGCTCTAGACAGCATCACATACGGAGAAAAGATCAGCGGAAGGCCGAGGAGATGTTTTGAACGGACTAGGTGAACATCAGGCAAAGATGATCGAAGAACAGCATGGATGCTAATCAACTAGGGCAGGAATGGGCAGGAAGGCGATGAAGAGGACCAGTCGCTTACAGGGAAACAGGTAGCAAGTAACCCTAAACTGTCTCGTATTGTACACAAATAACGACTCCCACGCTACAACGTCAATCCCCCCACGACCAACCCCCCCAAGACCAGTGTGACAACCAGGCACCGACGATAAAACCCGACCGGGGCAGTCCCCCGTGGCACCACCCCCCGTTGAATTTCAGGTATCGGAAGGACTACCCCGGATGGCGACCGTGCCAATCCATCGTTGCGTTGTCGGTAATGCGGAGGATTCAGGAGGTATGCGATGGGCGCCCAGTAGCTGATCACGGAGAGGTAGCAGATGTGTAGGATCGGTGGCCAGGCAACGGTGGTGAGCAAGCGCCACAGACGGTCGGGCTCGGGGCTGGTAAGGGCAGAGCGGACGGCGAGCAGCATGGAGCCAAGGGTAGCGAGAAGCACAACGATGCTGTATGCGATTCCGTTGTGCCAGAGATTGTGGTAGAGCGTCTGGAGGGACGACGGGGTCGCGGTGCGGTTCCAGGAGTTGGAGCTGCTTCCGGTTACGAAGGAGCCTTTCGGTCGGCTGGAGAGGAGATGGAATCGGACGATAGCGTGGAGATGGGCTGCACATGTTAGCTATCCGGATGAAGATGGATGATTGAGCTGAAGGGAAGACAAAGGAGACACTTCGAGATGGATGGGGTGGGAGAGGATGCCAAGGATGAAGGGGATGGGAGAGCACACAACAACAGGATAGACCAACAGGATAGAGCAGCCGAACAGAACAGACAACCAAACAGAACAACAAAACAACTGAACACAAGAGAATAATAGAGGAGAGCAACAGTGAACTGATAGAGCAACGTGAATGGAGCCAGACGGAGAAATTCAATACAATCGGACAACTCGAGAAGGATGGGATGATTACCTCCGGCCAGCCAGGTATTTTCCAGGCGAGAGAACGGGGCACTCTCAAACGCTGTGGATGCACATTGCAAGAGGCCATAGGCCCAGGTCAAGGCGACCTGACAGACGGCCAGGTAGAACTGGAGTTTGGCCAACCGCGGCGCAGCGTCCGGGATCAGCTGCCCCGACAGCAAAAGCAATGGGACCGTCCCAAACGCCACTAGACAGCCAAGGACCCCTGCCAGGATAGAGAGACCATTCCACGCAATGGTCCACTGGAGGTGGCGGGGAAGCTTCTCGTTTGCTGGCGGAAAAAGTACCCGAAGTTGCTGGGAATGGCCAATGTGCCAGCGGTTGCGCTGCGCGATGTGTCCGTCCAGTGACGTCGGAACCAGGCCGTATTGTAACGGCTCCTGGATCTGAATGGTGTGTTGGTCCAGGCCCTGCAGAACGAGCGACAGCTGCCAATCTTCGGAAAAGGAATACGTGGGATATCCCCCGGCATCGATGATGGCTTGTCGGCGAAACACCGCACCAGAGCCTGCATCCCGGGCCAAGCCACAACGATCGAGCTCCGCATTCTCACAGCTGTAGAAATGGAGGCGTGACTGAGAAAGCGGGTCCCCCGCAGGCAGGTTGTAAAAGTACTGTCGGGTGGTCAGCAGTGCGGTTTCGGGGTTCCGAAGCAGATGTGGCAGCGTTGCACGCAAAAAGTCAGGCAGGGGGATTGAGTCGGCATCGAAAATGACGCAAAACTCTGGCTGAACCTTCTCCTGGAGCGAAAAGAGCGCATAATTGAGGTTGCCGGCCTTGGCGAAGACCTTTCCGGATTGCTTGCCCCGCGTGTGGTAGAAGAGATGAGACATGTCGCGGCGCAGGCTCGAGATGGCGCCCTCCAACGCACTGGAGGCCCCGTCGTCCAGCACCAGAACGCGGAACTTGGAGGTTGGATAGTCCATCGTACAAGCCGCGCGCACCGTGTCCAGGATGACGTCGACTGGCTCGCCGCAGCAGGGCACCAATACATCCACCTGAGGCAGATTGTCGATGCCGTGTAATCGGAGTCTCTTACGGGGTTGGCTGAGCGATGCTTGGCCGGCTGAAACCGTCAGTTGCTGATCGCGACGAGACGAGTCTGACTGGCTGTTAGCTTGGATGGTCTCGTTTGTTGGGGGGAAACACAGCATTTGGTGGTGACCTACCGGCCAGAATGGCTTCGACCAACAAGGTTGCCCAGATGCGCCAGTTCTGATCAGCCGCCGAGAAACACAGAACGAGGCGGACAACAAAATAGAGGTTGAAGGTCCATGATGCAATCAAAGCCACATAATACAGAAACCTTCGATGTTGCTGCCCCGACACGATGCGTTGGTCCGGTGGCAGTTCCTGGATGTGATGGATCGGTCTAGACGGCATGTTTCCGATTGTAATGGCACCACCAAGGACGGGTACTCACGCTCACCACAAACCGCAAGGCTTCCTCTAGAGAATGGTTTCCGACCAGAAACCCGCAAAAAATTAGAGAAGAAGAGAGGGTTAAGAAAAAAAAAAAAAAAAAAAAAAAAAAAAAGGCATCTGCCATGAATGCTGGGGACATTTGTGGGATGCCCCTTTTTACTGCCGGGTTCTAGAATTTACCACGGGTGGTCCACTAATTCCCTACTTGGGATGGATGATGGCCTAGACAATCAATTCGGCCTATGCGGGAATGCGATCGGATCCTAGCGATCTGTTTATTGATTCTCATTCTAATTGGTTTGTTTGTTTATTTTTATTTATATCTTGATGTTTATTTTTGTATGTCCAGTCACATTCCATCTAGCTCACCGCCACTGGATTGACCCATGCTGGCTGGCAAACGGCCAAAAGTTGTTAGACCATTCCCCAGCCTCAGGCCCGTCTTTCCCCGGAGACCCGTCCAATGGCCTCCTCTGCCCGCCTCGGCTGCCTGTCCCTTCCCGGTCGGTCATTTCCCGGGCCGACCCTGACAGTAGTTGGACCCAGCAGCTTGCAGGATGATGGCCCGAACAAAATGCGGATCCAACACGGGGATCCTTACTGCACCCTGCGTAGATCAGCGCGTTGGAGATCCGGGTGGAGCGGATATGCACGAGTTGCCTGTCAACTGTCACTGGGGAGTGTGGAGAGTGGAGACTGGAGGGAGGCAGGAGTGACCGCCTCAGTTTCACCTTGGTCTGTCCCGATTGGGCCACTGTCCCGTCCACTTAGCCAATGAGAGGCCTTATTAACCAGATGGACCATACTGACCAATCGGCTGTGGGATATCACTAGGTATCCGGGGGGCCTAGTCCCATTCCATCCAAACCCCTTCCGTGAAGGTAACACAAAAACAAACGGTTGAGATGAAGTGGCCCTGCATGCACCCTCCCGTCTGACAAGGTCTACTCGGCTCTGCCAGTGGTGGAGATCCTCGTAGCGGGCGGGACTGCGCACCGCTCCCCGGGCCCGGGGCCACCTTGTCAGCCTCCCTACTCCGAGTAAGGTTGGAGCGCCTGCCAATAGGATGTGATAGTGTAGATGTTTCGTTTGTCGACCTTGGCAAATACATGGAGATGGTCATTCCACGCACTGGGACAATCACCACGTACGCTGAAAAGGGAGAAACAGTGAAAATAAAATAAAATAAATAATAAATAAATAAAGAAGTAAAAAAAAAAAAAAAAAAAAAAAAAAAAAAAAAAAAAAAGAGAAAGACAGGAAGTACATCCATAGGCTATGGGCAGAACCGTCAGATAGAGGAGAGTCGGACCCCCCACTTGAGATGGTGAAGATGATGGCATTTTCATCGTGCATCATCAGCTTCCCCACGACCTCATATCCAGGAACAGAACGTATATAGTAATAGACAAAACCTCAAGTCCATGAGCTCAACACTGATGGATTCGTCCCCCACCCCCTCCCAAATGTCAATCTGGTAGCTTCTGGATTGAGATCCTGCTACCCTGGGAGAATTACAACATGGCTCACCGTTCCCAAAAATGAGGGGGAGCTTGGCAACCTAACTAGGCATCCCTCCTACACGAGCATGACTGGACAGTTGACACGGCACCGATAACAAGGCTCAATGGATTTGAGGACATGACTGGTTGCAGACCTCAAGTACGGAAACGTTACCAACCTTCTGCCAATGTTACAACGATCCGCGTAGCCTGTGTGGTCGGGGCACAGCCTTCCCCTTCCGCGACGTCGTACAAGCGGTCATGATACTGTACCACGTTGTCTCCAAACCACACCACTCGAGTGCCATAGCCACTGACCCCTCTGGAATCCGTTGGGACGACGGTAACCGGTCTTCCTTTCTTTCAGGAAAACAAAACATAGTCAGGTCTATGCAGAGAGGCCTGGGCTTGAGAACGTAGGAATGCATGAGCTGGCCGGAGGGCAACTGACGGGGACTCAGAGCGTTGGTGGAAGGTCAAGATTGCTAGAGATACAGTTGACTGACCCCTTCCTATAGGAGAAAAAAAAATCTAATGGGCTCACCTCACTTCTCCTTGGGTGTAACTATTTCATCGGGATATTATTATGCTTGCAACGCGAATTGTGGTTCGTTTCGACCCGAAATGTTTACTGCAAACTTTCGTAGGATAGATACACAAGGAGACCCTCCTCCCAATTATCTGCCAAAGAACCCGAGAGATTGACAAGAAAGAAATAGAATCCCCGAAAGCACAGAGTTGACAATAGAGGAAGGAAAGCCAAAACCGAGAAAGAAAACTACAATCACGGAGCCGGCAACACTACAGTCCTTGTCCCCAACTTGCAGTCAAAAGCGGTTGCAGTGAACTTAATTTCGTTCAGGCTTGCAAAAACCGTCGTCTCAATGACATACCGAACCCGGTACATCAGCGCTCCGTCCCTCCAAAAAGTTGGAAGAGTCCACAGGCGGAGTGGGGTGAAATCGAGTTCAATCGAGCAGTAGTGAACGGCAGCTGGTGCAGTTAGCAGCAATGGAGGCCGGAGGAAACTAAGCCCAACTTACAATTATGGTCAACCCTCTGCGGTGCCACTGCGGATCTACATTTATAAACCGCATGGGACCGCTTTAGAGTGTCTCCAGAGGCCTTTAGATCCGCGAAAAATGCCTGTTCGTTTGTATAACCGTCATCATACAGCCCCTCCTTCATGAGTCTCCTTGTTAGCAGGGGTAGTAGAGGAAGAAAACACCCAATCAATTGATGACTTGCCTTTTCTAAAACCCAAGTGGCTACCCCATCACTTGTAACCTCTCCCCTGAAAGGGTCATGGCGAACATTCGCAACCCGAGGATCAGCTTGTCCATCCCTGGTGTCATCGTACTGTTTTGTGCACGAAAAGCCCACGTGCTGCAGGCACCGATGGACCGACAAATAGGCCTCGCGGCTGGAATACATTGCCGCACCTTGTACAACGGTCAAGTGCCTGGTAAGTGTTAACTTTGGCGGTCTGTCTTCTATCATCGGATTATACGTACGGGCTATGAGGAACGGTTACTATCATTCCGGGCCCCTGGAAATGCCACCTGATCGCATCGGGAACATAGGGGATGCATGCCCCCCCACCCACCACATAGATGTGCTGCACACCATGTCAGCCATGTAGGTTCATGGTCAGTATCCAAGAGACTGTTACCTTTGTCCCGGTGCAGAGGCTAGCCACGGCGTCCTGCTGAGAACCAATCAATCCCCTGGCTTTATCAATTATCGGATCCAGCAGGCCTATCATCGTCAATTTCCTCTTCCCTTCCACTAAGAGGTCGAAAATAAGGCCATCATTGTCAATCCAATAAGGTTGGGTGACGGAGAGAGCAGCCACAGCAAACCAACTACGGCAACGAAAGTGATAGAAATTGGCCACTGTCAAACCCCCAGCTGCATGATACTATTGGCTACACAAACTAACCTGCACTGAAACTTGTTTGACAGCACCAACGCAGCATCCTTCGAAGGAACCATGGCAAAACTAGCCATAACCTAATCGCAACAAATGAGACAATCCCATTTATCTCCATCCCATGCCCAGAAGTTAACCAGAAATAGACTTTGACGCCAATTACTGCCTGTCAGGTTCGATCTGGGAAAAGAAACTCAATCCCGGCTCTTCCATGATTTCCCACGCTCAATCCACGGTTCGAAGCAAGACCTTATGCACAACCTTGAATCAACCTCTCGCTTAAAGTATCAAAGAAATACATCACTCTACTTTATCGACTAATGTCCCATCTCCTTTGAGGCATATTCTTCTTCTGGAGTATATCGCCAGCAATCAGACCGAGAAACAGCCGCGTCTCAAGTCTCAACCTTGGAGACGCGATGATCTGTGCGCATCTAGAGCGTCCTGAAAGGCTGGAAGTCACTTCAGAGACCTCATGACGATGACTCGGCTCATTGCAGACCGTCACGATGCGCGCATTGTCGATCCAGACAGATGATGAAATCGCGCATAGCAATGGGTTCATTCAATCACATAAATATCACCACAATCTCCGACCATACTGTCGTGTATTTCCATGCATCGAGTAGCATTCTCAATATTTTTCATATAGTCTTCTCTGGTACCTCTAGGAAGCGGAACCATGGATCACCACTTTTCCCAACACGCAGCCACCAATCCAGATGCCATCGCCATTGACGATGAAACCCGACAGTGGTCGTATTCGGATCTCGACCACGAGGTCCAACAAGTCACGAACGTTCTAAAGAAACTGGATCTGCCTCCAGAAGAGCCCATCTGTATACTGGAAGGGGTTGGAAGTGATACCATTATTGCCCAACTAGCTATCATCCGCGCCGGGCTGACATGCGTACCCATCGAACCATCCATCCCACCCATCCGCTTGATGAGCCTCCTGAAAGACGTTGGGGTCAGATACATCATGTCTAACCAATCCCCGGACCTCGAAGACGATGTGGTCATCATCCCCATCTCTGGCGAATATGATCCGAAAAATATTCCCTCCAAATCCAAGACCAACGGCGTCAACGGGGCCCAGGTCAACGGATCAAACAATCAAACCCGGGGCTATCGAAGCCATATCCTGTACACGTCCGGTTCAAGTGGCAAGCCCAAGGCTGTGCAGATTGCAGAAACAAGCATCCTCCACATTGCATTCGAGACGGCTGCGACGCCGCTCGAATCATCAGACCGCGTGGCCGTCGTTAACAATCCCGGCTTCGATATATCCCTCTTTGAGATCTTCGTCCCTCTGGTGGCCGGGTCCACGCTGGTCATCGTGCCTCGTTCAACCATCATGGACCCCTTCGACGCCAGAGACTTCCTCGCAAGAAAGAACGTATCCATTCTCGTTCTCACTGCTTCCTTGCTCTCCATCATCGCCCAAGTCTGTCCTACTGCCTTCGGCGGCATAAAGCACCTTTTCAGCGCCGGCGAAGCGCCAAATCCATCCAGCATAAAAGCCATCCTAGAATCCAACAACTCCCCACAGCACGTGTGGAACACATACGGCCCTACAGAGGCAACCACCCTCTCAACCATGCACGAGATAACCCCGAAAGACCTCCAGTACGAAAACATCAGCATCGGTAAACCCTTCGGCGACACCATCCTCCAGCTCTTTGACGAACACTCCAACCCCATCACCAAGCCCGGCGTCATCGGCGAGATCCTACTGGGCGGCCCCGGCCTGACAGCCGGATATATCGCCCGTCCCAAGGAGAACGAGGAGCATTTCACCACCGACAAAGCCGGCTCTCGTCTCTACCGAACCGGCGACTTTGCCCGATGGCGCCCTGATGCCCCAGACTTGCTCGAGTTCATGGGCCGCGCCGACCTTCAAGTCAAACAGGGCGGCTTCCGCGTCGAACTCGGCGAAATCGAGCAACTCTTCCTCTCCAGCGGCCAATTAGTCGGTGCCACCGTCGTCCAAATCCAGCCCGACACCCCAGAAGACGAGCCCTTCCTCGTAGCATTCCTCATCCCCGCCGTCGCCAACACCGTCCGACGCCGTCAAATGCTCGAATACATCCAGCCCCGCGTCCCAAACTACTCCATCCCCCGCGACATCGTCGTCTGCTCCGACTACCCCCTCACCGAACACGGCAAAGTCGACCGCAAAGCCCTAACCAAACAATACCAGGACCAACACCCCCAATCCCACTCCAACGACACCTCCCCCTCCAACGACACCACCACCACCCTCAAAAACATCTGGACCTCCATTCTCGGCCAGCACGACATCGCCGACTCCGACGACTTCTTCTCCACCCACCGCGGCTCCTCCCTCCAAGCCGCAACCCTCATCTCCAAAATCCAACAAGAACTCCGCAAAACCATCTCCATGCGCTCCCTCTACGAAAACTCCCGTCTCTCCGACCTCGTCGCCTGCCTCGACGAATACACCGAAGGCGGCAACGCCCCGGACGACCGCACCCACTGGCTCCAAGACGCCACCCTAGCCAACGACCTCCACCCCGTCCCGGACTGGCTCGCCCCCGACGAAGGCCGCATCTTCCTCACCGGCGCCACCGGCTTCGTCGGTGCCCACTTCCTCGCCCGCTTCCTGCAAATGCCCTCCATCAAAGAAATCGTCTGCCTCACCCGCTCTAAACCAAACCAACCCCCCCCCTCCGAACGCATCCAATCCGTCCTCCAACGCTACAACCTCTGGTCCGCTTCCTCCCCAACCATCAACAAACTCACCGTCCTCACCGGCGACATCACATCCCCACAATTCGGCCTCTCCTCAGAATCCTTCACCTGGTTAACCAACTGGTCCAGCATCGTCTTCCACCTCGCCGCTAAAGTCAACTTCTGCGAACCTTACGCCGCCCACCAACCCTCCAACGTCCTCGGCACCCGTCACGCCCTCGAAGTCGCTATCCGCGGCCGTCGCAAACCCTTCATCCACATGTCCAGCATCGACACCTGGGGTCCCTCGGGCCTTGTCCTCGGCACGAAAACCCTCCTCGAAGACGACCCCCTAGATCCCCACCTCCGCGGCCTCCCCTTCGACATCGGCTACGCAGCCAGTAAATGGGTCGCTGAGAAACTCGTCCGGGGGGTCCGAACCCGCGGTGTCCCGGCCATGATCTTCCGTCCGGGGTTCACGATCGGTGACTCCGTCACGGGGTCAGGTAACCCGGATGACTTCTTCGCTCGTCTCATCATCGGATCGATCATGCTAGGCGCGTTCCCTCACCTCCCTAACCAACGCCTCGAATACGTGACTATTGACTACGTCTGCGACGCTACTATCCACATCGCCTCGAATAACGCAAACCTAGGCCGCTCGTATAGTCTTGTTGCGCCTGACCCTAAGGATTCGGTGAATCTGGATGATACGCATAAGGTGATTAACGAGGCCGGGTATCCGGTCAAGTTACTCCCGTATTGGGAATGGGTGAGGTTGGTGCAGACGGAGGCGAAGCAGGATAATCCCCTGTTGGGGGTGATGCCGTTGTTGCAGGAGCCTGTGTTGGGAAGGTTGTCGAGGTTTGAGACGAGTAGGAATACCCCGCATTATGATGCTAGGAATACGGTGGGGGCGTTGGAGGGGGCGGAGGGTGTGGGGTATGTGTCGTTTGATGCGGCGATGTTGAAGAGGTTTGTGGAGTTTTGGGAGAAGAAGGGTTTTTATAAGGTTTGATTATTTGGTTCTTTGGTGGTTTGTTGGGTGGTATGGGTGTGGGTGTGTGGTAAAAGTAGGTTTAGATAAAGAAAGAAATAAGAGAATTTATAAGATTTTGGCTGAAAAAGCAGATGATTTTTACCATGCGTAGGTAAGGTGAGTACTTTGTTGGTCTTTCTATTAGTACTAAATTACAAAATCAGGCTCTAAGGTTCTTTAATGTCATGTGATGTGAGGTCATCTAATCACCACATAAAAACCATATCTTGCTTTATTTTTATCAGGGATGATTATCCATCCATGGTGATGGTGGGTGCTTACCGCCGGGTCTTTACGTGCAGGGATTCTGCCGCCTCGGAGTATTGTTCCTGGTGTGGCTGGTGTGGTGGCTTTAGTCTGTATTGCCCGCCCCGCCCACCTGGAATTAATTGTGTGTGGCTGGTTTACATGGTGTGGCTTCATGTTTCATATACTATATTTGAGGATTGTGGTGGAGGATACTCCGTAGTGATCATCTTGCACATGAGAACCTTTTTAATTTGGATTTGAGCTAGTAAAGCCTTATTATCTATTTCAAAAATTGTGTTATTATTGTTTGTGTTGTCTATACCAACCTTGTTTGGACATTATCATGTTTAAATAGTAAGAATGATGTAGTTCACATTAATCAATACTCAATTCAAAAACTGCAATTTTCATCCATTACATCAAACAACTTAATCGCATACAATCTAATACAATTTACAACCGACTAGCAACAAAATAAGGAACATTCTTCGCCTCATAAATATCCTTGTGATCCGCCTTGATGATATCCGCGCCCTGGAACCAGTTCATTAGTATCTTTCAATATTCAATCATTGATGATAGTGGGGAATACCTTCTCGCCAATCATATAAACCGAGTTCTGAATCCGACAATCGGGGATAACAGGGATGATGGAAGCGTCTGCAATACGGAGGTTGCGGATGCCGTGAACGCGCAGCTTTGAGTCGACGACTCCCTGGTGGATGCTTTTGGAGAGACGGGCTGTGCCGCAGGGGTCTTTGGTAGAGATTTTATGTTAGTGAGGGATGCGGAAGGGTAGGGGGGGAGGGCATACGGAATCCAGTCTGACTACGATCCAAAACCGCACGCTTCATTTCCTCGTCCGAGTTAAGAGGCATCTTCCAGGGGTATTCGCCCAGAACGATATCCTTGAAACCGGCACCGTCGGTCAACACGTCGTAGGTCCAGCGGACACCTTCGCGCATGGCGAGAATGTCGAGGTCGTTGCCGAAGAAGTTCAGGTTGATGTTGGGTTGGATCAGGGGATTGGCGCTGTTGAGGGTGACTTCGCCTTCGGAGAGAGGGCGGAGGAGATCCACGATCACAGTGATGTGGTTTCCTTCTTCTGGGATAGGGTAGTGCCATTGGAAAGCGGTGCTGAACATTCCCACGAAGTCGAGTTCGAAGTGAGGTTGGCCGGCGGGGCCGAAGGGGTCGAGGCCGCCGTTGGCGGCTTTGGCTTCGCGGTAGGCGGGGTATTGTTCCAGGCGTTGGTCAATACGGGGGAAGCCGACGAGTTCGAGGAGGCCGGAGCTGATGGGACCAGTCTTGTCTTTCTTGTATTGGGCGATGGCGGCGGAGTTGATGGGGCCGGGGCGGAGGATGTGGTCTTCCATGCCGTAACCGTCTTTGATGCGGAGGACGAAGGGGACGATGGGGTGGTCGAGGAGATGTTGGCCGACGTGAGGGGAGTCGATGATGGGTTGGATATTGTGTTTGGCGAGTTCAGCGGCTGGGCCGATGCCGCTGAGCATGAGGAGTTTGGGGGTTTCGAAGACGCCCTGGGAGAGGATGACTTCGCGGCTGGCGTAGACACTGATTTCGGTGTTGTAGGCCTCGCTGATGACGGTTACACCGGAGCAGATGCGGGTGACGGGGTCGATGATGAGTTGCTTGGAGTGGACGCCGTAGAGGATGGTGACGTTGGGCTTGTCCTTGAGGTAGAGGAAGCTGCCCTGGCGTTGGCCGTTGTAGATGGTGTCGACGCAGTGGGTAAGACCACGCATTTCACCGGAGTAGATGTCTTCGGTTAGCTTTTCGCCCTTGGAGACCCACGCTTGGGTGAGGGCGTCACGGAAGGGCTGCATTTCCGGGACTAGGTCGGCGTGGGCGATCTGGACGGGGCCGCCGGTGCCGATCTTGTTCAGATCGGCGGGGTAGAGCTTCTCGTCGTCGTGGTAGGTGGCGCATTTGCGGAGGTAGTCGACGCAGTTGTCCCAGGTCCAGTCCTGTCCACCAAAGGCCTCCCAGTCATCGAAGGTGGGCTTGGATCCGGGGATCCAGGTGAAGTAGTTGGCGCAGGAGCTACCACCGAGGGCCTTTCCACGGGTGTTGGGCTTTTCGACACGTTCGTAGTCGTCACGCTTGATCATGGTGGTCTTGTATGCCCAGTCGTATTTGCTGCCACGGAGGTTGAAAGCCTTGGAGGGGGTGGTGATTTCATCAATCTGGTCGGGGTTGGGAATACCGGCTTCGACGACGAGGATGCGAACGTCGGGGTTCTCAGCGAGACGACCGGCGACTGCGTTACCAGCAGTGCCACCGCCGACGACGATGAAGTCGTATTCGTTGCCGTTGGATACCATAGCCATGATGAGTGGTTTTAGTAGGGAAAATGTAGTAAGAATGGATGTGAACAAGATGAATTAGACAATGCTATGCGGTGGATGAATGCGATGCGATGTGCTGTGATGATGAAGGGTATAAGCATGGGGAGCAGGCATATTTATATTCATTCATCTTGATGATGTTGTAGATTTTCAATCTGCCGACATCCGAAAGAAAGCCGTATACTAGCGGAAGCGAGGCGGCTGTCATTGGGGCGATGGTGGTGCCTGAGGGGGCTAGTGTGGTCGGCAATGCCCGGTGAGGGGAGGCCCACTGCATCGCTCGGGCTGAGCAGATCGATGCCAGGACACACTCGGCATTCCGACCCCTCATGCGGGGAGATGCAGCTGGCTGCTGGCATCGTCTTTTATTCTGCCTCCGATCGGGAGGCTAAAATTATCTTGTCAGTTGTCCGGGATCGAGACTGTGAGCGCTGACTAATCGGTTCAGACTCAGTGTCAACGAGAATATCCCATTTCATCCACGGTTGACATTTCCATCGTTCAACTGACATCTATGAGCATGTCTGCCAGCGTAGCAGCGATGTTGTTTGCCATGACGCAGTTGGAGATGGGGAGAAGAGTTGAGGGGAAGCGAGGAGAACACGAGGAGAAGCGAGGGACAAGCGAGGATGAAGTTCGGCGCGGCCGGAACTCGCTCGGTGCGGGTTCGGGAATCGCTCGGCATCTCCAACACATCTTCACCGTCGGAAATGGATTCCTGTTATCCCTTGTATACTTCCCCTCACGATGCATCTGGATTTGCTAGGCTTTTACTTGGAGTCGAGTGAGATTATCCTCTCAGTATATGTATCTCTATATATATAGAGCGCCCTTGCTGGGTGGTGTAATCTATCCATCGTGTTTAACATATATTTGTGTCTAGAGCTTGCCCTAGTATATATATTCACCCGTCTACATCTAAACAATCGTTCTGATACAAAGGTCATCCACCATGTCCCGACCAACTTACACCCTAGCAGAAGGTCTGCTTCTTCACCACTAGCTAGAAACCTTCTAATCTCTAATTCCAACAGGCCAGCCCCTCCCCGACCCCTCCGTGAGCCTCACCCTCCCTACCATCGGCGGCGGAAGCCACACAACCCTAGGCGATACTCTTCTTCTCGAAACCCTCGCCCACTTCAACCGCGAACGCATTCCCGAACGGTACCCGCATCCCCATCCCCTCCCCCTTCTTTCCTCATATCCCTCCACTCCACACCCCCAAACTAACACAACAAAATAGAGTCGTCCACGCCAAAGCCGCCGGCGCATGGGGCGAATTCGAAGTCACCAACGACATCTCCTCCCTGACATGCGCGAAATTCCTCACCGGGGTAGGAAAGAAAACCAAGGTGCTGTTTCGTCTTAGCACTACCGGAGGTGAAAAAGGTAGTGCGGATACGGTTCGTGATGTGAGAGGTTTCTCGGTGAAGTTTTTCACCGAGGAGGGGAATCATGATATTGTGGGGAATCATATCGTATGGCTCCCTACCTTGGCAGGTATGAGAAGACAGAGGATAGGGCTGATAAGTGGGGATTATAGCCGGTTTTCTTCGTCCGAGACCCTGTTCGATTCCCCTCCCTGAATCGGAGTCATAAGCGGCATCCGGCTACCAATAGGCCGGATTGGAATATGGTATGTTCATGCCCATATCCATACCCATACCCCTCACATGCTAAGAAGGCATAGTTTTGGGACTTCCACACCTCGCAACCAGAAAGCGTGCATTCCCTGCTCCATCTCTTCGGCACGAGGGGCATTCCCTCGTCCATTCGCTCGGTCACAGGTTTCGGAGTGCATACATTCAAACTCGTTAGTGAGGATGGATCCTTCCGATACTGCAAGTTTCATTTCAGACCTGTTCGGCCGATTACCACTTTCTCGGGTGCAGAGGCTACCCGGATGGCCGGTGCAAATGCCGATTTTCATAATCAGGATTTGTGGGATGCCATTGCCAGAGGGGAGTTTCCTGAGTGGAAGCTGTATGTCCAGGTTTTGGAACCGGAGCAGGCGGAGAGGTTTGGGAGGAAGTTGTTTGATATTACCAAGGTTTGGTCGCAGAAGGAGGTGCCCTTGGTGGAGGTGGGGAGGATGAGGCTGGATAGGAATGTAAGTGTCAACTGTGATTAGGGGGGTGGGTGGATTGTGCTAACCATTGATAGCCGGAGAATTACTTTGCAGAGATTGAGCAGGCGGCGTTTTCGCCCTCGAATATGGTCCCCGGTGTGGCGATGACTCCGGATCCGAGTATGTCTTTCTTTATTTTTGGAGTGGATAATTTCTCGTGTGGATGTTGTTAGGTTGTGCATGAGCTGATATGGTGTAGTGCTGCAAGCGCGTATGTTTGCTTACCCCGATGCGCAACGATACCGTCTCGGAGTCAATTACACCCAGCTGCCTCCTAATCGCGCCATTTGTCCTCTCTACGCCCCCTACGAGCGCGACGGCTTCGCTACCACGACGCGAAACTACGGCGGGGACCCAAACTACGTCCGCAGCTCCCTTTCCCCTGGTGTGGTGAGTCGCACTGTCGTGCAGGCCCGTCATAACGAGCGCATTCAGTCGTTTGTGTTGGCCCAGCATGAGATTCAGATGGACGATGAAGATTTTGTGCAGCCACGGGACCTCTGGAACCGGGTGTTTGATGAAACTGAGCGACGTACTTGGGTCGCGAATGTGGCAGAGACGCTAGTAGAAGTGCCGGCGCCGTTGAGGGAGGCGGTGGTGCAGATGTTTGGGCGGGTGGATGCCAGGTTGGCGCAAATGTTGGGAGCCAAGTTGAAAGATATTTCGCGACTGTAGAATGGCTGTCTAGTCTGTGCTAGGGATAGAGGTGTCTGGGTTAGCGAATCAATGCGTTTATTGTGTTTTTTTCGAACGGATCCGATAGTCGATATCTTGGGACGGTAGCAATAGCTTGCAGATCCGCTAGACCAGATGCGGTAAATAGACGGAGAAATGACATCGAGACTGGAAGATAAGCCTCATGCGTGGGAACATATCAGTCTAGGCGTTTCCCATTGATAATCAACACTGCATTAGTGCATGCAGAAGATGAAAACAGATAATCCCTCGTGAGATGCAGTGTCATCGGCGAAACTAGGGAGAAACTATTGTGTGTGATCCAGAGGCACATGCTGCGTCTCTGCACGTGTTTTCATCCGCTAGATTGGCAAGTACCACGGCGGGACCATCCCAGACACTGGACAGAATTGTCGTGCGGTGGACAAAGACCGTTAGTGTGATCTGAGGGTCCACCGTGGCAAATCTGTCACGGACTCTCAGGGACTGCCGCTTCTGCACGATAAGGACAGGTTCTTCAGCAGTGAGCCAAATAGATTGCCCGGTGAGTGGACTGGCAGAATCTGAGGCCCACTGCATACTAACTAGAGTACACACGCTATCATCAATGTTCCGCGCCGCAGTGGAGGTCCCTTGCTGGGTGGCAAAGATGCGGGATTGTGGCTGGGCGACGAAATTGCTTGATCTGTTGTCGAATGAGATTCGGAGGGTGACTTGAAGATGGACGTATTTGGAAGGGATCATTTTTGGCGTGTGGGTGGGGAGAAGCCAAGTCTGGGTCGTGGTGATTGCCCGGGCGTAGGGCAGATGCAAGTCTGGGTCGCAGTAGTGTTGGATCAGGGCCAACGTCAAGTGTTGAGATGATCATGACCAAGGCATAGGATTGCGACTGACTTCCTGTTTTATTTTCCAATTTCTGCTCAATGTGAGCTACTAAAGGTTGGACACAATGGTGTCCGGTCTGCGGAACCATTTTCCAGGATGTTGAGGATGAGGCATCTAAAATCCAGGCCGAGCCAGGCCCGAAATCGTCGAGTGGATTGCCAAGCGATCGGGCGTTGAGCGACCCAATTGGGACTAGCGGCGATGGAAATGGCTCGGCCCGGTCAGGCCTAACCGGGTCTAGCTCGGCCGGTGGTTAAGCGAGCTGTCCAGCTGCCAGCATGATGTCCAGCTAGCGTGTCTCTTCGCAAGGTGTTTGTCGATCGGCAGCCTGAAGAATCTACAGAACATTCGACCAAAGCTTGGAGCTGGAATCATTCTTGATGTCGAGTATGTAGTATGTGGAAAACCGATTTGCATCAGGATAGAGTTGCATGATGTCTGACGCAAGAATCCCGGTCTGGAACTTAATAATATGACCGAGCGCGGCAGGGATGATGCCACCCGGCAAACGGTCGGCCTTGCCTCGGCCAACCCTCGCTTTCGGGCCACATAAAGATCCCCGATGTCCGCCGCGGGATGCAGTACACCTAGTTGCCAGACCACGACGTGAACACCAACCATCACAATGTACATGACTCTATCTTCACATTCCAAAGCTCAACAGCCCTTGAGGTCGAAGAGCTCTCCGCTCCACCTTCGCGTCGCCGGATTGAGAAAGTCCCTGCAGGATACCTGGAAGCGGTGGGCACCACTCCTTCCTGCAAAGGAAAGTTGGGATGACGAGTATAATTTTCAACCGGGACGATATGCGGGACAGGGACGTGAGGTTGGATGCCGTTGAGTGAGTGGGACATGCTATTCCCATTCTCAAACAACCAACTGACTTCCTGCAGGCGCCTTCTTAGCCCCATTACGGACATCCTCGTCGAACACCATACTGTGCCCGATACTGTTAGCTCACATTAGAGCCCCTCGTTGAGTCGGGACTTAGCAGGGCTGAGGACTAGCTCGACTGCAGGGTGGTCGGGATTGTGGACTCGAGTCAACCATCTGATTATCCCGAATGATTGCTTCGCAACCACATTCAAATGGCCTCTTTCCATTGGACAAGCCGGATGCGAGACGGAATGACGCGAGTCCAAATCGTTGTATCGTGCATCTAGTGGACCGGAAGGTGGATCGTCGCAAAGCCAGTCTCCAGTATTTTTCATGAGTACCACGAATACCACGAGAACACGATGACATGATCAATTTTCGATTCACTATTTTCGCAAATATTTTGTGAAGGATGCGTAGTCTCCTGCATGTGGACTGGACTGAGCCAGTGCAGAGGGAAACCAGGGAAGGGCGACGGACAAACCAAGTCATGCCAAATTTGATCGGAGTATCGACATACCAACCCATCTAGTAGGAAAGGGTGGTCGCCAAGGTGTCATCTGGTGATGATGGGAAAATGGAACGGCGGAGAATCGAGCTGCCGGCACCGGACGACAGCCTGAGGCAGGGCTAGGTACTAGTCACGGGCCCTTCCCAATGGGGTAGGAGTAGCCAGCCAATAAGAACCGACCAGACCGCCAGGAATCCTTGGTTGGTTTTGTCACCAAGTACCTACCTTACTAGTAGGTAGTAAGTATCCATGGCACGGCTTCGTTCGGTTTTCACTCTTCGGACCCGACCACTGCAGGGGGCATACCATATGTGCTGCTTAGTCCGGTCTTAATCTCAATCCCAATCTCATTCCCTAGCCTCCTCCACCTGCAGCAATGTTGCCACCGCAGCTGCCACCGCCCGACGCGATGGAGCACAGCCACAAATGAGGCCACCCCTACTTTCCTCTCTGGGAATCCAGACTGAAGACTCGTACAGTATGCTCTCCTCCCATCGACCATTACCTCTTCACGTTGCTGCAGACGCTTCGGCCATCTTCCGATCCACCGCAATGAGATAGGAAGTAGCCTTGTCCACTTCGGTTGAGTCCATACAGGTTTGGGCCTACAGAACCACGTCACCCCGTGCATTCAATGGTCTCGTTTCCTGCTGGAGCCTTTAAACCGACCACTATCACCCCTCATCTGTAGCATGCCGTAACTTCAGACCCCTTGCCATTTTCTGCCTGATATTTGAACCTCACGGGTGCCCATGACCCAGCAGCACAGCATGCCCTACCTCGAATAACACCATGAGCAGAGATCATGACTTGGGTTCAGGTACAACCGAGTACCAGTTTGTTTTCGGTAAGGACCAGCCTGGGACCCGCAGTCATGCCATGCGACAATTTTGGCGTCGACGACATCAAGCCCTGCAAAGTTCCGTCCGCATCTCTCGTCCCCAGTTGAGAGCCTTGCTGCCCAAGGAATATGGTTCCGAGGGCGGGGGATTCCAGGCCGATGTGGCTCAGAGTCAGGGGAAGTCCCCGGATCCGCCAGCCAACAACGCCTTGGAGCCAGGGTCCCGACCCCCAAATCCCCAACCCACTGGCATCGACGCGGCCCAGGAGTCGAAATTTTCCATCCTGCAGGGGCCTTCCACCAAATTCCCCATTGATCTATCCCCGAAAAACCAAGCCATCTTCTACTCTTGTGAGTGCCGCCGTCCATAGGAGGACGGACGAAGGATTCCGACTAATGAAATCTCTGCGCAGGGCTCGACTTACACACCAGTTCCACTCCCGACACATCCCCAAACACAAGGTTTCATCCCATACAAGATGTCTGGCTCCCGATGGACTTATCGAATAGTGCTGCGTTCTGTGCCTTGATGGCACATGCATCCGCACATGTCGCACACCTTCAGAGGCAGACCAAGTCCCTGGAATCCGAGAAGTTTAGAACACTCGCCGTGGGCATCATCGCCAAATGGCTGGCAGATGAGAGGCGATCGACACAAGATGCGACGCTTGCTGCGATTGCACGTCTGCTGATGTTTGAGGTAAGTTTCCGAAACAAAGTCGGTCACACGGGGCTCATAGTCTGTCTTTGTCAGAAATATTGGGCTGTGGACGACCAATGGCGCGCACATAGAAACGGTCTCTTCAGCGTCTTCCATGCGAGAGGTGGGCTGCAGGCGTTCAAATCAGACTGGCGTCTTCATATGGTATTATTTCTGTGGGTGGTATCTACCGTGTCCTGGTACTGTTCTAACAAGCTATTCCAATAGGGCATTCTCCATGTCAGAGCCATCCCGGTTATCAAGCCCAGCGCATGCCTGGGAAATTTCCGAGTATTTCGTTCCATCTGCCGTACACCCCGCTATTCAGCTTCGCATGGTTCACAACAAACCGAAATCGTTCCACGGAATACACATATACCCCGAGGTGTATGATGCCGTCCTTTTTTTGCGCAATTATACGGACCACCCAGACTCGCCAGATCAGAATGGACATCTCGACGTACAAGGTCATAAGCTGATCTGCTTGTTTATACTGGTTTTGATAATGCAGGAGTCATTATACTCATCGGAACCCGAACTGAATCACTCTTTCGCATACAAGTTGCCGGAGCTGAACAATTCTCTCTATCAGAAAAGACTCTCATGGGTTGGGTCCCCACAGAAATTACGCGAGTTGCTGATGGGGGATCATACGATGCTGGGCCCACCAACTCGCGAATTCATCGTCAAACTCGAACAAAATGTTGTCTACCTAAACGAGGACGCGCGGGGAGCGATTGAGAAATGCCTCCTCAACACGCTTCTCTGGAGGCACGAGTCATTGGACGCGATTTCCAATCTTAACGTGGTTGTCTGAGAGGTTTGGATTCTCAGTTGCCAACAAACATCTTAGAAGGACTTGGGGCTATAGGAGAGCTGGCACATGTCGGAAAATACTTCCGTGCCATCTGGAACTACTCCTGTAAGTGCTCTACTCCCTCCTCAACGTCACTTCCATACCTCTTATTTGTCAACCAAACCCATACTTCAGGCCCCGCAATAATCCCCGCTAACCACCAAGAGAATTAGTAGTCAAACCAACATCCTCCCGCCCCGTCCGTCGCCCACCACCTTATCAGTTTCACCCTACAACATGTTACCCGCGTTACAACGGAACCCCGCCCCACATTGCATCAGAGATAACCAGACGGATCAATACCAGAGTGATGAAGACATGTGCTATGTGGAATGGATATATAGGCAGGAGACAGAATCCCCAGAGGAACAATAGACAAGACGACTGGGGGGATATCTGGGATACCCCCACCAAAGATAGTTGACTTCGCAGGCCGAAGAACGGATTTTCATTCCATGCTAGATAGAAACGCATTCTAGAACTGGGAATTATATCTATTAGAACCTTTTCTATTCCCTTATATCGGAATATCTTTTCACGGGACTTGATCTATGTGTGAAACTGTTCGAAATACTATAATATCCAGAGTAACCACAACCACAACCACTACCTGCTAACTTGTCCCTGGCTGTCGGAACAGTTCATTTATCTTTCGGAGAGAGGAACAACAATTCTGGTGGTTGGGGGGTAAGTAGGTAGATCTGAATTTTTGTAGGCTGAAAGGTTGGTGTTGAATTTGGATTGTTCTGATTATTTGGGGCTTTGTATTTGTAGTCCGGTCTACTTGGGATATTAAAGCGGTTGGGGTCGGGGAAGAAGTCTGGTGAGGCGGGGTGGTTGATGGGATGTTGTGGGTAGTAAGAGGGGTGAGTTTACATCCAGATTTAGAGTTCCCGTTATGATGAGAAAGAATAGAATATCCATTGCATAACGCAAGTAAGGCACTAAGCATCAAAGAAAAGCTAGCTAACTATGAACCGCGATTAAGAATTCATTGCACAATCCATCCCCCGCGACAAGGTACAGTTTAAGTTCGCTAGACGTCAAATCCCGAAAAGCATCAAGAATCGTCCCATAAGAAAGTCGACATCCCTACCAACCGTCAGACTTATCAAAAGGTCCCAGCAAATCAATCAACCCCAGAGCAAAGTCCGGAAAATCCCGAATCAGGGCCGGAAATCCCGCTTCCATTTTTACCTTCTCGATCTTCGAGGCCATCAATTCCAGGATACAACTGGTCAGGGGATCAACGATGGCCAGAGATGTAAGTGCTAGCCGGGCACTCGCAATCAGAGGGGAGGTGGTGATACAGTCCGAGGCACACCAATGATAGTCATCGGTTATGTAGCAGATGTGTTTGAATGCGATATCTTTGAGACGAGTGATGTGGTATGAGCCGGCGAAGATGTAGACGCGGATATGGTGGGGGAGGGAGTTGGTGATGGCTTGGTCCTTGGGGACTTTGTCATCAGTTGATGTGGGGGTGGCGACTCTGTCGTCGTCGACGTCGATGTTCAGGGGATAAGTGCCGGTGTATATCCAGTCTAGGAATGCGGACACGATGCCTTGGTTTCGCTGGAGATAGAGGTCGCCGAATTCCTGGCATTCGTAGTTGGGGTTGGTGAGGAGGGCGTACAGGATGGGACATTTGGTCTGTAGAAGGGTGGGGTGGATGTTGTATGATTGGGTTTCGGTGTGGAGGGCGATGGTTGGAGTTTGGAGGTGTTTGGTGAAGGCGCTGACTGGGAGAGAATCTGGTCAGGTTTGGAGGTTAGTTTGTTGATGTCGAGTGGTTTGTGTTGTTTTGTTGCGGGTTGGGTTGGGGGTGTTGGAGGTGTAAGCTGACCTTTTCTGTCATCCTCGGTTGGAAGGGCACCGTCCTCTTTCTTGGGCATTTTTTGAACCATCTTGGGTCTGGAAAGTGGGAGTAGAATCAATGAAAGGTTATGATAATGCAGTTGTTGATAGAGAGTAGATTGGATGGGTCAAGGTTGGGAAGGTAAGACGGAAGGAGAAGTTCTGGGTAGTTGTCTTTGGGTGAGAACTTTCATTCACTGGCAGTTGTAGTGTGGGTGCCACCTTCCATGAAGATCTCATCCTGCTTCATCGGTAACTTCAATATACCGGAGTCATTCACCTAGGTTTCATGAGACTCCCTGGAGCGCTTCTAGGATGGAGTCGCTACTGGTGGATAGTGGGATATGGCAGACTACACCAATTTTATTGATCTTCAGATTAAAATACAAGTCATTTATAAAGCCGGTTGACTGGCCTTCTGAACTTGAGCATAAATCACCGCAGTAGTCCGAAAATCGTTGACAGTAACTTGCTTCGCCATCTTATCATCCGTCTTCAATGTGAGGCTATCAGGATTCTTAAGTGCCATCCGCGAGTCGTAAATAGAATGGGAATTCAGCATCAACGGATATGATCAACGCAACTAATACCTAAACCGGTAGACCAACGCCCATTTATATGATGAGGTTTGCTCTAATGTTGTCTATGATCGTATATTGGGCCCTACATACTATACTAGCATCTTCCATAGGGGTGTCCTCTATCACCGCCAGCGTCCTTTGGGAGACTCGTGAGACTTTCATGGTAGGCTGATGTGCCATTGCCTCATCACAGCCTTAGCTACCTGTCTCCACATGCTTCATCCTTTGCAGCCCAAGGCAAGTTTATCTCAGATTGTCATCACATGTCCATGATGCGAGTCACGTGTCATCCATTCCCCAGATCGTACTTTGTCATTTAATACCAATATCCAAATCGGGAACCTTGACAAAGTACCAAAGAATGTTGTGTAACACAACTTTGGTTGGTGGGAAATAGCAGGGGGTAATAGAGTTTTGTGTAACACGCCACGGACCGAGCCATGCAGTGCCACAGTGTCACAGTATTACAGCAGCTGCGAGATCTGTACTCTGTTGCACTGCTCCTCTCAGGGAGCACAGCAGCTGCTAGTGTTGTACTCCGTTACACCTGAAAATTACTGTGGTCACACTGCATCTGCAAGATCTGTCCTCCGTTACACCCGAAAGTTTCAGTAGTCGCACTGCAGCCGCAAGATCTGTCCTTCGTTGCACCCGCTCATTTCAGAGTACAGCAGCAGCTAGCTTTGTACTCTGTTGCACCCGCTCGCCTTGGAGCACTGCAGTTCTAGCTTTGTACACAGTAACACCCGCTCCTCTGAGATATCACAGCAGCTGCTAGCTTCGTACTCTGTTGCACCCGTTGATCTTGAAGATCTTCACGATCTTATCTTGATGATCTCATGCTTTAAGCAAGCTCCAGTCAGTAGTGGACATTGGCCCGAATTCTATTTCGGAAGACTATTATTGGGTTTGGAAGAGAATAAAGACAGTGTGGACGGATTTCCAAAACTAGAATGCAAGAGTGAAATTTATCCGAGCAAGGGAGCCAAATGACAGAAAGTTTGGTGGGATGTGGAAGCGGCGTGGTGGACGTGGAAGTAAAAGCACAAGTACTTTTGGGTACTTCCGGATCGGGTATATAGTCGGTAGCATATCTTTAGCCAATGACTCAGCGGTGTATAGAGTGGGCATAATATTTATGCCTGAGGCATAAATATTGCAGCCTGGGTGGTGAGGCATCAAGGCAAGGAAAGGCGGTATAGCAGGAGACCAATGACAGCGTGCTTTTTTGCAACCAATCAGAGCCATGAAATTATAGCGGCCTAAGGCAGTAAGGCATGAAGGCAGCAGAAGGCGGCCCAGCAACAGGCCAATGGCAGGCTTTTTTTCTGCAGCGAATCAGACTAATGAAGTAGCTTCATGACATCAGTGTTAAGGCCTGCACCAACCACGATTATTGGTTCCACCTTTCAACATTGGAGTCCCACTGTCTGGTCCACCAAGCTCATCATGACTTTTGGCGACTGTTCCTGAGCGACTCATAACCCGCAAGGTGGGCATACCAAGCCTAGGAACAATCTTGGCAACAATCGACATACACCTACCAGTCATGATCTGCGTGCAATTGTAAAACAGCAACTACTATAGCTCAATCAAAGCTGTATATACACACCTATGGCGTGGCTACTGTCTTTGACAGGGTTTAGCCACTCGGCCGAAAGATAGGCAACTGTATCTGTGATCCAATTCCGGATTTTCGCCATGATTTGACGATGATGTCATGGAATTATTCAGCATGGCGGGGTTTCATCAACATTTAAGATCCAAGACGGAGGAGCAAATGTTACCAGGAACACATTCGGATTATTTGGTTACTCTAGAATACCCAAAATGGCCAACACGGTTGACGTAACAAGAGCTTCCGAGTTGAATGAAGCTACGGGCAAGTACTGCCTTCCAATGAGCAGAGATGGATTTAATACTGACCTGAACAAACAGGGGGTCACACGGATGGAATGGTTCGCAAGGGAGCAATTGTTGACAAGTCGGATCAGCTATGTGCACTAGGTCGGTTTCTTCTCTATTTTTATTTTTTGAAATCAATGACCCGAATGCTTCAGCAAAATACATTACGTCGCAGCTAATCCTCTACAGTCATGTGCGCCCAGCCACATACCTCTTCAGCAGTCCACCATCACGGCGAGCAGGATACCATGGTGTATGCCGCTAAAGGTCACGGATCCATTGTATTTGATGGCGGAAAGAAACGGAAGGATCTTTCGCCGGGTGATTTTGCCATTATTCCTGCGTAAGTCATACGGCCTAAGAAGTATCTACAGTGCTGATAACTGTGCAGGTACACTGAACATCAAGAGATGAACCCATCCGACAAGGACGTGGAATGGGTTATCACTAGAGGAGGACGGAAACCGGTCACGGTCAACTTGGAGGGTTGGAGTAAGACGTCCAACTGAGTTGGAGCTTTTTCATGAATGTCCCGGACAACCTCCGTAATGCGGGTTGCAGTTTTGTAGTTATAGCGGGTTTGGAATATTGACTATGACATCGTTATTTGTGAAATTCAGCAGTGTTATGATCCTTGCATCTTGGATCTATATGTCCATCCATCCCTCCAGTACATCCATGTTTTAAAGTTGTGAAAACCGCAACATCCATGACTTAGACCCAAATGACAAAACATCCAACGGAGATTTATCGAAGACAGAAGAATTAAATTCAACTCGGTGAGTCCACACACAATACTGGGAATACCGCACGTGCGTCAAACAAAGAGCACTTAAACAAAGGAAGAACACGTCAGTACTGGATAAACCCCTGCAGGACGAAGGACTGACTGATCATGACTGAGGCCACAACGCATCAACCATGGGCGGCATTGAACTCTTCACACTTCTTCCACACCCATATTTCTCAACCACCTTCCAAATGTCAACCATCTTCACACCATCTACCTGCCCGAGATTTGAGTGTTCAATGATGGAGTGTCAGAAAGGGTGACCGGTGTAGCCTATGCCACGCAATCTACAACTGCAGCTTCCACGTACGAGGGCGTCTAAATCTCAACTCAAGACAGCATTCACACTAACAACCACCATATCAAGTCCATGATCTAAATAGGCTCAGGCTATACGAACCGACAATGGAGGTCGATATCTATTCATCTTTCCTTTTGCACTATCTGCCCTTCAGAGTCATACACCCCTGCTGTTCGAAAGGGTAAACCCCTCTGGCACCAAAAAGTCGCCATCATCGTTCACACTCCGATCACAATCTGAATGCCCACTCCAGAAAACTCCCCAAGGCTGGGTCCCTGATGCATTGATCCCATCCGTTTTCGTTCCGACCACAGACAAAGGAATACTATCCTCTTCACTGTGGTTTGGCAACTGATCAAGGTTCCTTTTGTCGGATTCAGCAGGGAAGCTGGTCAACGGCGCTTGCGCTTTTGAACCAGAGGTCGATTTGACTGTTGACACAAGGCCGGACGCAAACCATTTAACCAACGGCGTGAGAGTGGGCAGACACGCGCTGATCACACCAGCACCGGTTTCGACCACGCACCAGGTGGCTGCGTTGGCGAGAGTCCCTGTCATTCAGTCAATATAGCAATATGCTAAAGCCCGTCTGGAACCTACAAGAGACGTCCTCTGGCGTGAATTGGAAAATGAGAACAAAGCGGTATATGCTCGCGATGACGACACTGAACGAGTAAGCATCCGAAGAAGGCAGGCTGATGTACACGCACAAGCTGCCACTGAGAAACACCAGAATAATTGCAATCCGCTGTGGAAGACTCGCTCGTAGCTTCCATACCGGGCGAACCGGCAGTGATAAGATGAAGATATCCGTTACAAAGTTCGGAACACCATTGCCAAGCAGAGCGCCTTTGAGGTAAATGCAGTGTCCCTCTACCAATGGCTGCCAGCCTTTCTGGATAGGGGTACACTGAAAAATGGCAACCAGCTCGATTGAGATCATCCAGGCGACGGTGATACCTCCGAGGATATAGCTGCCGATCTTGATGGACCGAATTGGGAAGATCCGGCGGTACATTAACAAGACAGAAATCTTGATCACACCTACTGTGATGATATAAAGTGCTTCGAATGCGAAGAGAACCTACAAAGTCAGATCTGCTAGGAAGTGGTCCTGGGTGCCTACCTGAGATAGCATCACCTGCTCATGGTAGCTCAATTCGGCAAAATGGCGTCCCATGCCATAATACACATCTGGAGGTGTCAGACTGTACTCAGGGCATTGTCAATGATCTTACCGATCAGGTTGAGGATCCCAATCACCATCACAAAGACCTATCACGGTTAATTGGGCCCTGACTGAGCCAGGAGCTCGCTCACCCATCCCAAAATCAAAGTTAAGTCATCGCCCCCTAAAGGGACCCGTTTCATCCGCCTGGCAGCGAGGCGGAGCCCCAAGAACAGCGTCGTCAAAATCAACAGGGCAATTGTCGTCACCCGCTGCTTCGTCTGGGTATTGTCATTTTCCTCATCTTCGGATCCGGCCATTTCCCTTACTTTGCTGGACAGTCATTGTCAGGACAGGACCTTCCTGCGATATGCTGACTATTTAGCAGGTGCACGTGCCTGAAGCTTGTTTGACACATCAACTGATGAGAAAACACTCGGCCGACGGAGATTGCCCGGACGTTGATCCACTCTGTGCCGAGGAATCTTTCCGGGGCCGCTATGGGCTATAGCGCAACGGATTCCGCCATGAGATTGGACCGTTCACCTGTCAATATTTAGCCGGACGGCTGACAGCTGCGCTAAATATGACAGGACCCAATCAGTTACCTGGAAGTACAGCCGAGGTGATGACCGTGCTGAGGTTGCTGCTTCAGGGAGATTGCGCCGAGGACACCTCGGCAAGTGGCTCCCTCCCCTATTCAGGATTGGGTTTCCCACATCTTCCCTGAGAATGGGATCCTGAGGCTCATCACACATCACACACGTCCCGTGCATATGCTTGACAACATGCCTTCAACTCCTACCATGGTCCTCGTACCTGGTGCCTGGTGCACGCCGATCATTTATGACCCACTTCGTGCTATTCTCACCTCCAGAGGTCTCGCGTCAACTTCCCCCGCTCACCCCTCCATCGGTGCGGAGCCACCGTCGAAAACCCTGGCCGATGATGTTGCCCACCTGCGATCCGAGCTGGTTTCCTTGATCGAGGAGGGGAAGGACGTTGTGGTCGTGCTTCACTCATATGGTGGGGTCGTTGGTTCGGGTGCAGTGGAGGGACTGGGTAAGGAACAACGCGCGCAGCAGGGCCAGCGGGGTGGTGTGATCTTGGTCGTGTATATGTCTGCTTTTGTGTTGCCCAAGGGAATGAGCCTACTGGATACGCTGGGGGGGCATTTTTTGCCGTTTATGCAGGCCGATGTAGGATCACCCCCTCATGAAACATGTCCTTGTCTAAACGATATTAGGGCGACTACGTACACTGCACCGGGGGTGCGGAAGCAGGCTTCCACGATATTCCGTCAAAGGACAAGGGATTGTGGGAGTCCCGGTTGACGCACACTTCCATTGCCGTGTTCTCCGGGGCCTCCACCTACGAGCCTTGGCATGACATCCCGACTGCCTATATCATCTGCGAGGAAGACCGGGCCCTGCCATTGCCGGTACAGGAGCGGATGGCCCTGGCATTGAATACGTCGCTGGTTTATCGTCTGGGTAGCTCGCATTCGCCGTATCTCAGCATGCCGGACAAGCTGGCGGATATTTTGGAGGAGTTGACAGGAAAGACGGCAGCAACAAAGCAACCGGAGGTGTTTTTGCAGAAACTGTGACTGATACATCCATAGCTAAACACTATTAATTGGAGAATGACATCGCTTAACATGCCATGCAGACAAATTAGCCACAATCAGATAAGACCTTGTCACAGCCCCTACTCAGCCTCATTTTCAGCCCCAGTCAGCACTAGCCGAACAGCCGAAGAGCCTCGTGGGGCAAGGCTGCACGCGCCACATTAAAGACAACATCCCAACCCCATCCATCCCAGCATCCCTCCAAACCACAGCCACTTCATACCTACTACCATTCACCAACAAAGCAACATGCCCTCCCCAATCCCCCACATCCACCTCCTAACCATGGACCCCCACTTCAGCGAAACCTTCAATTCCATCTTCTCCACCCTCCCTCCCAGCACCACCACCTCCTTTCCCCGCATCACAATCCACAACTGCTCCCTCTCCTACCTCCCCTCCACCCTGAAATTCGACGCCATCGTTTCCCCCGCAAACTCCTACGGTCGACTCGACGGCGGCTTCGACGACGCCATCTCCCGCGCCTTCTCCCCAAAACAAGATTACCTTGCCCTAACCCGTCACGTGCAATCGATCCTCTACGACGACAACCGTGGTTTTTTACCACCCGGATCATGCAAACTATTCACCATCCCTAAAGAGTTTGACGCAACCTCAAAGAATATCTGGGCTACGAGGTACTTGGCGCTTTGTCCGACTATGAGGGTACCCCGGGATACGAGGTGGGATCGGGAGGTTGTTTACGAGTGTCTTTGGGGGTTGTTTTGTGAGGTCGAGAGGTGGAATAGGGCTATTGCGGAGGGGAAGGTGGATGGGGAAGGGAAGAGGATTGAGAGTATGTTGATGACGCCGTTGGCGACGGGGTGTGGGTTTGTGTCTGCGGAGAGGTGGGCCAGACAGATGATTTTGGCGATTAGACATTATGTGGAGGCGGTGGAGAATCCGGGGAAATGGAGGGCGTTGGATTTAGGGGTTGCGGGGGAGTTGTCGAAGGAGGTGGAGGAGACGTGGAATGTTTGATTCATCTGCATTGGGTGGGTGAGAAGGATGGGTTTGGTGGATGTGGTAGGGCTGGGTGTGGTCTGTAGATTTGATTGGGGGTTAGTGGGGTTGTACGGTGGTTGATAGGAAGAATGCAGTAATGCAGATGAATGATCAGGGGATAAATCATACTTGTATAATGGTCTCGCCATGTAGAGGCCCGTTGCTAGCTGATAGCCGCGGCACATTCATCTGTCTTGCCATTAGCCGCATACGAGTGAATTTGTCTGGCGTACGCCAATTGCAGGCGGTATATATGATTTCCGAGATTCCAGTAGCTCTGCAGTTCAAATCTCTTCGTAGCAAGTCTGTCTGCAACACTTCGGGTCACACCTTTTCTCTAGATATCCGCTACCACTGCTATTGTGGGCCCACGATGAACATACTTGGTATTTGACGGATATTCTCCAAGATATAGATGAAACACGCCTGTGGCAAAATAGCTGCATCTAGAAACCAGTGACGCGTTTCTTGCTTTTGCCACCGTTTCCAGTCAGCTATTCACCTTCACTTGCAACCAAATGGCTCGGTTGGTCCCGCCAAATTATCCTATTTCAATGTCAGATGGCCACTACATTGGTAACGATTAACATACAAAAAACGTACTTCTCAACCAGCATCAAGTCATGTCCCCGCCGTCAACTCATGACAATTGGCAATCTTTGTCTTGTTGATGTCAATACCTGATCAGTGATCTCCAACAATCGATCAACCCAGAGGGAGAACTTGGCATGAAACCATGTATCAGACTGACGTCCATGTCCTCCAGCATTGAGCTGTGTACACTGAGGACTACATTCGAAACAAGACAATATCTTCAATGTCGATCAAGTCGATTGCATATCAATTTCACCGAGTCCAGAAAGCCTGAGCTGCAGCATGACTTGAACGACACAAACCCCAATACAGAACTGGCAAAAATCAGACTACGTGTCTGCAACAATCCTCTCCTACAATCGTCGACATGAGATGATGCATACCTGAATACTTAGAGCTCTGCTTAGTGACTTCTCGTGATCCATGTGTATATAGGTATGGGTATAGGCATGGGGAATATAATGCTGACTTGATAGAATACGATCCTCACTTGTGGCCACTTGAGATTATACGATGTCAAAGACAGGTTGCTGCAAGACCTGCCAGGAGCAGTTTTTACGAGGCTCTGGCTGTGCTGTCTACTGCCACCCTTCATCTTATTCGTCGGAAGCACCGAATTGAAACTACCGCACTTATCATGGAAGGTGCCGCAAAGCTTCAGACAAATCCAATAAAGAATCGGCTGTTAGCGATCCCTAAATAAGGTTTACCTACTATCCCTCCGTTACACCCATCCCGTTATGATGTTTCACTCATCATTCCTTTTTAACCAACCACGAGGCTCCCCACGGGATTTACCACCAACAATGCGAACAATGCCTATATCTACTCGGCATCTCCCATATTGAAGCATCAGCCCCAACCAACCACATTCATTAAACATTTATATCGGGGTCTTTCTTAACGCACGGCCAAGCCACGACCCCTGACGTGGCATGGCCATCCATCCAGACCATTCACCAACCCCAATCCAAACCCTTTTTCATACATCGGCATATCACCATAGCCCTGTCCGCCTGCATCAAAGAAGGCATCATCCCTCTCTCAAGCGGAACCAATCTTTCAGAAAATCCCTCAGCCTACCCCTCCTTTCAGGCCATGCTCTACTCCCCACGCTGCAACCACCTCCGGCAATAAGCTCATTTCCATCCCGTGCCTCCTCCATATAAATTCGCTTCCCCAGACCTCCTCTCACAATGGCCCTCCATCCTCACCTTCTACCTCACAAACCTCCACGACCACACCATAATCATGCCTTGCTCACCCCATCCCTTCAACGATCCAATCCCCGATGCCTGCCCCAACCTCCTCTCCATCCCCGCCCAAGTCCGCGAAGTCTACCCAGGAAGGCTCTTCACCCCTGAAGCCCTCGCACGGTTGACCACAACCAACAGACGCTTCATCGCCCGCATTCTCCGCTATCTCCGGCCCAAAAGCTGGATAGATGCGATTCCCAACGACCCCACCCTCCCATCAAGGATCGGCATTCTACCATCCGGGAAGTGGAATAGACCCTGCAATCTCTCCCACGAGGCTGCCCCGGCAGTAGCCTACGCCATCGAAACCGGCCACCTGGACAGAGTCATGGAGCTGGTTGAAAGAACCCGCATCCCTGCTAACTCTTCCGATCGGAACTCCAATTGCCTTCTTCACATCGCCCTGGTCTCAAACCAGATTGAGATAGCTGAGTATCTTCTCTTAAGAGGCGCCTATGCAGATGGCTACCACCCCTCAACTATCCCCGAGCTTGACCATCTGTTCCTCTCCCCTTCAAACACAGGCCCTCAATGCCCGATCGTCCGTGAAAGAATCCTCACTCTCCTTCTAAGTCACAGGGCCTCTATAAGCCGCTTTCCCACGCAAAATATGTTCTACATAAATCCAAGGAACGCCCCGAGATTCCTTGAATACCTTCTTGACAACCACCCTGAGATTGCAGACCTTCGCTCCGCTTCAGGTCACACTCTTCTGCACACTGCAGCAGCCCTGGGCGATCCTGAAAGTTGCGAATTCCTCCTTGAACGAGCCCCCCATCTGTTGACTATTGATACCGATTGGGGAGTGACTGCTTTGCATCTAGCAATCCTAGAAAAGAACGAGCCAACTGCCTGCTTCTTGATCGACAGGGGGATACGTCTCCACTTCCGCGATAAGTACAATCGTACTGAGTTGTTTCTTGCAGCGGCGATGGGTCTTCCAACCGTCGTGGAACATCTGCTGGAATTGAGGACGGCGGAGAGGTCGTATATCTCGGGTAAATGGCGGTATGACGCCAAGGCAGCAGTCAGGTTGGCCCTTTACCTTGGGTATGAGGAGATTGTGAGGTTGATCCGGAATAAGTATAATCTGTGAGTTTACCCTTTTCTTTATCTCTTTCCTTATCCTCAACCACAATAGATGTATATATACATCCATACCTCCTCCCACAATCCCAAACGCAGCACCCACCACTAATACAGAACCCTAGTACCTGGCTCGCCATCCTAAAGGGCTACCTCACGTGGGCCAACATTCCTCAGACCCCCAAAGCACCCCGAGCCCAAGCCCCCAGGCACCGGAGACGGGGAACACCTCGGAACCTCTCCTCGGGACAGTTCGTGCATCGACACCGCAGACGGACTGCTTCTGTGACTCCGACTCCGACCCCGCATGCTCATGCTCACGCCCGTAGCCATAACCAGGGAAGGGGTGCCAGGGGAAGGGCGTTCCAGGGTAGACACCACGGGCGGAGGAGGAGTACTTCGGTTCGGAGTAATACTCCTACTTCTGTTGTGGGTGGATCTGCTTCTGGATCTGCTTCTGAAGCTAGGGAGAGGAGTGCATCTGCTGAGTTAGATGTGATTAAGGAGGAGTAAGCGGAGCTCTACTTATCACTTGGTGGTGTGGAATCAACACGGTTAACCCGATGTTGAAACTCCGAGATATTGGAACCCTTGGTACGTGTGATATCAGCTCTGTTCGGCGGGTGTTATGCGGTGTTGAGCGTGACATTTCATCTCTTGGTGGGTCTGGTATCAGCCGGTGTTTTGCGGTGTCTGAACTGTTAGTATGTGTGGTCTCGGCACGATTGAGCGGGTGTTGGGTGTGTCATCAACATGGTTGAGCCGTTCATGTCCGTCTGGTGTTGAGGTGTGGTGTGGTGGATGTAATGGAAGAGGTGAAAAGTTATTGCTAATCAGTTAACGAGGGTAATTTGGTGGAGGATCTAATATCATCGCCTGACAGTCTTTTCTTTTTTTCTTTGTTCCTTGGCCTTCGTTAACGTAATTCCCGGGTCGTCCGATCATCCCGGGTCATCCGATCACCCACCGAAAAATCATCACACGTTCAACGCGTAATTATTCAAGCAACCACCATGCCACCGAAATCGCGTCAGTCACGTCAAAACTTGGTGGAGCAAGAGGGCAGAATCCAACTTGCAATTAAAGCCCTAAAGAACTGCGAAATCCCAAGTATTCGTTGAGCGGCAGAAATCTTTAATGTGCCCTATATAACGCTTTCAAATTGACTAAGTAGATACTGATTTTAAGAAGAACTTCGGAACCATAACCTCAGGCTGTCTAAAACTCAGAAAGAGACCTTGATACAATGAATTATATCTAGAGATATATATAGGGTTACTTCCAGGCTATCACATGTACAGTAAATGGCTAATATAATTTTTTAATAGGATTTACCAATATCTCCCAAGCTAATTGGGAAGAACTGGGTCACTGAGTTTATCAAGCACCATGATAGTATCAAATCTTGATTTACTTGATAATACAACTATTCGCGTGCTCTTTGTGAAGATCCTAAGATTATCAGGGATTAGTTCAAATGTTTAAAAGAGGTTCAAGACAAGCACGGCATTCAGGATGAAGATATCTACAACTTTAATGAGACTGGCTTTATTATGAGTCTTATTGCAACTACTAAAATAATTACACAGTCAAATATGCTAGAAAGATCTTATATTATTTAACCAGGCCAGCGCGAATAGGTCACCATAATCGAATATATCGGTTCTACAGGATTTAGTGTTCTAACATGTATTATTTTTAAAGAAAAGGTCTATATACAGAAATGGTTTAAAGAACTTGATTTATCCCGTGACTGGAGGATTGAAGTAAGTATAAATAGATGGATAACAGATTGAATAAGTCTCCGGTAGCTAGAGAAGTGCTTTATTTCTGTAATAATTACGCGGACTAAGGAAAGATCTTGATTACTAGTTTTAGATAGTTATAGGAATCATCTTATATCTAAATTTAATAAGATATATAAGAATAATAATATTATATATATCTGCATGCCTTCTCATTCATCTCACCTCTTGTAGCTACTAGATATTGATTATTTTGGCCCATTAAAACGCGCTTATGGGGGCCTTATTGAGGCAAAGATGCGGTTAGAATATAACCATATTAACAAGCTTGACTTCTTAAAGGCCTATCCTGCGGCTCGCTAATAAGTCTTTTCTATAGAAAATATTCAAAGCGGCTTCCGCGCAGCTGGAATACAACCTCACGATCTTAGCTAGATACTTAATAAGTTAAATTATATAGTTTATATATCTATCCCTCCAGAAAGTAGAGAGGGGGCTTTAATCAGCTCTTCTATACTTGCCACGCCTTATACAGTTTGTTAACTATATAAAAAAGCTTTATCAGTTAAGAAGATACTTGCTAGAGACTGTTAAGCCGTTTTTAGTCCTTCTAAGCAAGCGCTAGATAAGCTTATAAAGGGCTGTGAGATAGCGATATACAATACCGCGATGATTCTTAAGAAATTGAATGATCTTCGCACAGAAAGCCAGATTTAACAGCAAAAAAAGGATTGATTTAAGCAGTAAATGAGTCCTATAGCTGGTCTACAAGTGCAAGAGACAAGGAACTTAATTATATTAAGAAATGAGTAACTAGAAGACTTGGAGAGGGTCCAAGTACATTTACTTCGGAACCTTTAATAGCCCGAAAACACGCTCCACCAACATGCTCTGAATGTTGAATTCAGGGGCATATTAGAACTCAGTATCCTAAACATCGTGTAATTTAATTTATTTAAAAATATTATGAATTGCGTTGTTGGGAATAGCTTCAAGTTTAACAAGTATCTATATTTTTGATGGGTGATCGGATGACCCGGGATGATCGGACGACCCGGGAATTACGTTATTAGTTTAGTCTTTGTCATGTAGGCTGTAGGGCCTGGATGGAATCATATGACCATGGTCATGTGATCAGATTAATCAACTGATCACGTTTGTATTCTGCCTTATTACTTATCTACCCCCCACACACGGAAAGCTTTCCCTCCCTACCCCCCCCTACCTCACGAATAATACATCCCATAATAGAAAACTCATATCAAAAAAATTCATTATCACTACCAGAGCATCATAAATAGAGTAGAGTAAATAGTCTAATCCAGCCCAACCAACAAACCAATCCATCAACCAACAAACCCATCCATCTCACCCAACCTTACCCTTCAATCACGGAAACGAAGACTTCTCCGCCCCCTTATCCAAAACCACCTCTTCACAAGTAACACCTCCCACATTCGCCCCATTAAGATAGAACTCCCCGTTGTCATCCTTGGCTGTCTGCTCCCACGTGTACCCCTGCTCTTTAATCAGGCGGTGGTTATCCGTCGGCCAGAACGTGCAGATCACGTAGTAGCAGATGAACCCCGTAGTGAAGGAGAGGATCCAGCCGAGGTCGCCCATTCGGGTGGCTGTTGTGGAAACGTTGGCGCCGAGGGATCCGACGAAGCCTGTTTTTGTTGCGTTAGTGGGGTTGGAGGGGGTGGGGATAGGGGATGGGGATAGGATGTACCAGGGAAGGGAAAGGCAATGGCAATGATGTAGGCGATCACGGCTTGGATGTTCCACCCGCCGGTGTATCGGTAATTTTTGTTGAGTTTGGTGCCGTCGTATAGCGATGAGACGAAGATGTTACCCTTCGAGAAGATGAAATCTGATGTTTTGTTAGTGAGGTTTGGGAGTTGGGATGAGGGGTGGCATACACTCGCACACCATGATGGCGACCACGGCACCCATGAACAAGGCGTATCCGGAGAGGAAGTCCTCGAATTTGGAGGCAGAGACGAGAATTTCCCAAGGAACAACGGCCCAGGCCAGGACCTGCACAATGTACTGTCCGCGACGCATGTTGATGAAACGGGGGAATAACATGGACGAGTCGGCTCCGAAGGAGATCATGTTTGCGGCTACGTTGGTGCCCATGATCTGGACTAGCCAGGCAAATGCCACCAAGAACACGGCGAATCGGGTCGTGCCGGACCAGTACCGGTCGAGGATGAACTGCATCAGGTCCCATTGGTTCCTGATTGGTTAGCTGGGGAGGTACATGGATCGAAGGAAGTGGGCGTACCAGATGTCGGTTCCGTATTTGTTGTTGATGGCGGAGGTGGCTAGGATACCCAGACTCGCGGAGAGGGTGACGGCAATAGGGTTGGAGATCAGTTGCGTCCATAGCGGAGCCTGACGGGTTCGCGTCCAGCGGCAGTAATCGGGTTGGTTGGTGATCAGCGTGGCGGTGTTACTGTTCGGTTAGATGAGTGGTACATTGGGTGGAGGAACAGACTCACCCCAGACCACTGTTGATACCAGAGATAATCATCCAGGCCGTAGCCGTGGTAGACCGCGACGAAGCAGAGTACATCGTTCCCAGATGTCCCTTGGTGTTGGCCATGGCGAAAATGAACAATCCGAACATGGCAGGCAGCGAGATGAAAGTCTTGAAGATGAAGAACTTGCGCAGCTGGTATGGACGGAAGTGGCAAAAAGGCAAATGCGCGAGCCAGGTCAGAAAGAACGCCAGCATCTTCTGCGTGGTGATGCCCGCACTAGCCGGGATGTGGTTGGGGATATCCGTGTAATGATGTCCAAAGATGGCGCGAAGGATGTTGTACATGTACTCCGCACCAAAGTCCACTGCACGAGTCAGCTAGTCCTCTGCATAGTCACCAGGCAACGTACTCTGCACGGCAAACCACACGATGGCCAGCACCGCTCTGGCTCCAACAAAGTAATAGCTTCCCCACATTCCAAACACGCTGCGGCCGACGCACGGGAACCCGATATGATAGATACTAGCGGCACGGGAGTTGAAGGCCATAGCCACGGAGGAGATGCACTGGGAGACGAAGATGACGACAATAGCCTGCCACCAGTTGAGACCAATACCGACCATGGTCTATACTATCAGCATTATGTCGGGCGGAGATGGACGACAACTTACCGATCCCAGAGTCCAATTGGTAAAGGAAATAGACCAGTAGAAGGACACATAATTCCACCAACGCCAAGCTATATTATTAGCACTGGCTGAGTCCCTGGGGGGATTAGACTTACTGCACTGCTCCGGGGGCGTGGGAAGCAGATCTGCAAGGAGGTAAGTCGCGTGCCGCGGGCAGGGCAGAGGCATCTAGGGTATCCGACCTTCGTTGGACCACCGCGAGTCCTGGCTGGACTCCAGCTCGATCGCGGAGATCGCACGACTGCCGAACCTAGCCATGATCAAAGATGCTCGTCCGATCCAGTTAAGGACCAGAGGAGAGGGGAGGGAGGAGAAACTGAGTTGAGTCGGCAACCGCAGGATTTTATTCCGGGGGGGTGGCGCCTGAGCACGCGCCGGGCAAAGATTTGCACCCGCTTAGGCTTAACAGGTTTAAACGTGAACGTGATAAGAAAACCCATCGGTGGGGGCCGCCCAAAGATAATGGTGGGGGGTTGTTTTTTGCCCCAGTGTGATTGGCTTGTTGGCCACCTGACTCCATCCCCAGTGATAAGCTCTACGAGGGCTACCCCTTCTTTCGGACTAGCGGCGGTGGTAAGGTTGTAACCCTATTTGTCTCGGCGTTTATCTTAGTCATGACCAGCCTATCATCATCCGCGGCTCTCCGGCGCTAAACCGTGAAAGATAAGCCCACGAGGCTGGGCCGGGTCAACGATGATCCGCGCACCATATGCCGTACCATCACACCAGCACAATAAGGACAAAATAAGGGCAGCAGAGGATCTCCCGGTCGTGGGTCAACGGTGCTGTGCCTGGTGGAGATGCTGCGTGTGTGGTTCGGTGAGTGGCCGAACTCTGCAGCTCATGCCATTGCCTAGTGGCCTGATGAACCTCGGCTGAGTCTGAGTCGGTAGATAGATAGATACTACGGAGTACTCCGTAGATAGTAGATAGGCTAGTATAGACGGCGTGGAAATGGAAGCTCTAGAAAAGCACTGCGTGAGGGGTGGTTCTTATTAGACACTGCCAAGCAGTAAGCGGGGGCCCCACCAATCAGGTGGCCAGAAAGGGTATCGGTCCTATCTGCCGGAGTTGAGCGATGGCTGGAGCCTAGAGCGCTGCTGATTGCTGCTGTCATTGCTACCATGGCCTCCTCTCATGCCATATCAAATGTCAATCTTCGCCGGCTGTCAATCAATATCTCGTAAATGGCCCGCTGAATTGCGAATGTCCCTGGAAAACGCGAGCTGCTCTCGGCTGAATCCTCCTTTTTAAGTAAATATTGCCGTGTCTGGGGAAGCCTGGCGTGGCAAACAGGGGTGCTACGTTGCATCAGCAGTCACCAGTCAGAGTTGCATCCAGCGCTCAGGCACTGCCGGGGTCATGCCTACACCAGCCAAGACTGTCAATCCCTGCTCCGTAATATGTGGATAAATTGTCAATGAACATGAATGTTTGGATCTCTTTGACCAACAATCGTAGTGAAACGATCAAGGGGAGTGAAAGAAGTCAACGAGTGAAGACATCCAACAAAGAGGGTGGAAGAAAGAAATCCCGGTTCCCGGCGCTAGACTATTTCGGGACTGGTCAGGGCATGACGCAAGGGATTTCTCGCACCTCAGGCTTCCACTCTCGGGCCGCAACCACAGCAGTTTGCCCAGGAACTCAGGGTACACTGGCGCCTACTGAATCCGAGTACCACCAGGCCTGTCGACCTGGGGTTGTACCACCAAAGGAGTCATTATTCTCTCTCCAGCCGCATCACATCCAGATGTTTTGGACTCGTCGTAGCAATTTGCTGCCTCGTTTCTTTGTTTGCCTGGTAATGCCGATCAACAACGGTCAGGAAATTAACCCGCGACTAGTGTCCATCGACTGCGGTGGTCTAGATGCGCGGCCAGCCGCCGGTACTTCGGCTGACTGGGACTGTACCTCATTTCCTTCCGAGCCGGGACTTGGACCTAGACATGGATCCAGCAATCTAGCATGGACCTTGACTCGGACCTCGACTCGGACCTAGACTCGGGCTTAGGTCACCTGTCCTCTGTATCGCGCCAGTATGCCAGGTCACCAAGCAGGTCAATTCAGAACCGGCATCTTCTGTCAGAAGGATGGACCTGGGGCTAAGCAGAGTCAGCTTCGGATACCATGTCTGATGACCTCTCCTCTAACCAACAATGATTTGATATAAGCTCTACATCCCAATGCAGACATAGTTCGTGACGCAACCACGGCTCCGCCCAACAAAGAGTGGACTTTGTCGACGCATGTTGGCCAGGTTGGAATCCTGCAGGCGAGAGTGGAAATTGGACGGGGCCATCCGCCGGGCGACGGGGTGGGGGTGCATTCCATGGATGGAATGATGACTCGCCAACAATTTCGACTACTAACTGATGCCAAAGTTGAGGCCTACCTATTTACCACAGAATCCTCGATACTCGACCCAACAATTGGACAAGTCAACCTAAGTCAACCTAGCAAACGAAGGTTAGGGCTGTATCCCTCTACTGAAACCATCTGCTACCCGCAACCCCGAGCGCTGTTAGGCCCGACCGGATCGTGTAATTTCCATCGGCCCCCCGTCATTCCCCAGATCGACCAATCAGAGGGCCGTATCCCCCGGTGGCAGACCCCTGCAATCTCCACTCGGCCAGGGATCTGCCAGTTCGTCCTCAAATCGGATCGCCGCCTGGTGTTTCACGTAAAATGTCCGATGGGTCCCCGTCATTTCGGCGCCAAAGCCTGTCATCCATCCATCCATCCATCCATCAATCCTCTTTGTCCTCCTCTATATAACCCCGTCACTCCGCTGCTCACCTCGCTGATTTTGACCAGCTTCTGGAAAGCCTTGCTCCCATCCTTCGTTCACCAACCTCTCGTCATTCTTTCATCGTCTCTCGTCTCTCGTTATCACCATGCTCGGATCTACTTCTCGCCTCGTCCTGGGGATGCTCGGCTGCATGGCTCTTTTGCCTAGTCAGGTTACAGCGGACCATGTGCGCTATGGTCGTCGTCACCACCATCTAGCCACCCTCGCCCAAGGTTCTCCCACCGGACAGACCTTTGTGCCGGAGCCATCCGCTGCCTCTGAAGTCGGCTCTTGTGGCTTTGACGGTGCGACTGCCGAGGCCACTACCGCATATGCCTCGGCCACTACCTATGCCTATGCGTCGGCCTCCGCCTCAGCTTATGTCTCCGCCTCTGCCTCCGCCTCTGCATCCGTCTCCGCAGTGTCATTCAGCAACACCACCGCCAAGGTCATCATCCCCTTCTACGTCTATCCCAACCCCGGCGCTTGGACCCCCATGGAGGAACTAGTTGCTTCCTACCCCAACGTCCACTTCACCATCATCATCAACCCCGACAGCGGTCCGGGCTCGACCACTCTCCCGGATGCCAACTTCCTGTCCGCGGTCCCCAAACTCACCAGCTACAGCAACGTCCTGGCCATCGGCTACGTTCCCACCCAGAAAGGCACCCGAGCCATTGCCGATGTTGAGAAAGACATCAAGACCTATGCCAACTGGCCTACCGCCTCGGGCAACTCGACTTTTGCCGTGCGCGGTATCTTCCTCGATGAAGCCCCGAACGCCTACAGCGCGGAACTGGTCTCATACTACCAGCAACTTGCCACTCTAATCAAGGGCAGTGATGGCCTCGGACCGGAGAACTACGTATGTCCATCCCTATTTCCACTTCCAGCACACCACCGCTAATACCCAATAGGTCGTCACCAACCCCGGCACAGTCCCCGACTCCGCCTACCTCACCATCCCCGACTCGACCGTCGTCTTCGAGTCTCCCTACGACTCTTTCATGAGCGCCGTGTCCGCCAACACCTTCGCCAGTCTCAACGGCACCAACCACAGCACCATGGCCTCCATGGTCTACTCCGTCCCGGATAGCGTGCACCTCCCCACCCTGATCGGCCAGGTCGGTACCATCTCCGACCAGATCTTCCTGGGTAATACCAGTACCTATGATGTGTACAGCACGTACATGAACGAGGTGGTTTCTTTCTTGGCTACGGCTTAGTTGGGGAACTGGGTTGGATTGATGCCTGGATGGTTATCTTCTTTTCTTTCTTGTCTCTCGTTTAGGTATCTTCTTGTATATAGTGGTATGTTGTTGATCAATGTGCTTTTTTTAGGGAGCTGGGTGCGATGTAGGTGTGTTTGTTACCGGACCAAACTTACGTATGCCTCTTTTCCAACGAGGGAATCCAAAGGTAAGAAACAGAATATATTCACACATATACCTAATCCCGTATCTATACTCTACCCATCGCAAATAAACCAATTACCAATTACCCACTCCTCAGAACACAACCCTATACTTAAATCAGCACCCAGCCCCCCCCAAGAAACAACTACCAAAACATACCTTTCCCCAGATCCTCAACCAGGTACTGAAATAAAATAAAGATTAAATAATCTCCACCCCATCAAGCCCAACCCCGGCCCCAACATTCGCCGCCACATTAGCCGCCGCATTGGCGCCGACATCCGCACCGACATTCACGCCGAGCGGGTCAGCGCTGGCGAAGACAGCGAGGAGGGAGAGGGCGGAGAGGATGATGAATTTCATTTTCGACGTTGTCTGGGTATGGGTATGTGTTAGGGTGGTGTTGTATAGTGATTATGGGGATATACGAACTATTTGGTAAATATGGTAGAATGATATGTTGAGAGGAGGGTTGGATGTAGAATGTAGAGTAAAGTAGAGTAGAGTAGATTCTCGACGGTTCTTGATAAACACTTGATGATGCTTTAGCCTAGAGACATGAGAAACCCAGAGATATTTATACCCATGAATCCCATCTATCCTGGAAATAAGAACCAACATTAATTCCGTTCTCACATGGCTTCGACTGCGATACTCGTTGTCGATCTACGAAGAACAATCGGCTCTGAATTTTGGGGACTCGGAGTGATCTGTTCGGCCCTGGGCTGGATTTTGCGGGGACTCAATTTTGGGGTTGGGTCGGTCGGTCGGTCGGTCGGTCGGCCGTTGAGATATGTAGCTAGTAGCTAGCTACCTTGGCTATTGCAGTGCGGGGGGAAGAATGAGGCGTTCGCTATATCTTAATTAATATTCTTAATTAGACTATAATGCTACTAGGGTATAATTGTGTCTGAGCCCTATAGTTATTATTATTGCTAGTAGTTATAACTAGTTGTTATTGATTAATGCCGAAGATTACCCGCCAAGCCCAGGCCAACCGGCTATCTATCAATCAATCGATCTCATCAGCGATCGACAAGATCTCAGGTCTAGATTCTCCCAATAATGCAATATTATTATGCGCATGCTCAAAATTATGTATGCGGGTATATTTTCCTCTCCTCGCACGTGGATGTGGAATCCCTGAACCAGAACGGCGTCTCCGGCCCGACCGAAGGAACCAGTGGTTCTGTCATCGGGTTCCGAGGTGTTTTCGTGGTGTCTATGTATGGCGGGTCGGTCGCATTCTTGGTCGGATTTTTTACTTTACTTTACTCGGTACTTTATTTCGGGTTGAAGGTTCCTGGGAATGGGAATGGAGCATTTTTGGTTCGTGAGGTAGGTATGTATCAAGTCTTGTTCGAGGAATGTTCTTTGTTTGATGGGTGTTATTCGAACTCTTACAGAGTATAGAGGCAAGTTTGGGCACGAGGTGGACAGGTCCTTGGTTATGGCCGAGGCAGATGGTCAAATGTCGCCTGAATTAAGTTCCTGGCGACAACTGTGCTAAGCCAGCGATCGCGCTGATCATCGCCTAACTGCGTGTTGCTCCGGACCATTTCCCGATAACCCTGTCTGGCCATTTTCGTGCATGTGACCTACTTGTATGAGACTAATGCTGAGGCTGGGCCCTATACGTCCGGAATTCCTGCCTCATGTTCCAACACGACCGGGTGCTTCACCCCCCCAACACTCAACTTACTCCAATCCCTTTCCACTCCCTCTTCGATATCCGGGAATGGTCCTAACGGCGTAATAGCCGTGGGATTCACCTGCCAGTGGCTCTTCGTATACTGCCTCAATCAGCACCATCCAACACCCCTTATTTATGTCAGGGAAACTCACATTCTCCTTAATATGCTTAAAATCCGTGGTCGCCCTCGCGGCCTCCACATCCCAATACATCCCCTTCAACCAATTATGAAGCACCGGGTAGTCATGTCGGATTGTCCCGAGGTTGCATTTAAAGTGTTGCACGTAGACCACGTCGAAGCGGATCAACGTCGCATACAACATCACATCTAGTTCCGTCATCTCTTTCCCGAGGATAAACGGTCCCCCGTTCGCTGCAACAATGCGTTCGAGTTTATTCAGCGCTCCAAATACCCGGACCACCTTCTCGTCGTATTCCTCTTGTGTTTCGGCGAATCCGGCTCGGTAAACTCCGGAGTTGACGTCAGATTGTAGCCATGGGCTGATGGCTTCGATTTTCTCGCGGAGATGCACAGGATAAAGATCGATTTTCGCCAGAGAGGGGGGGACATAGTCGTTGAATGCATGCGGGAGCCAGCGAAGAAGTTGCATGCTTTCCTGTTATCCAGTAAGCATATACCCAACCCTACTCTACCCATCCACCCCCTAGAAAAGATAAGGGCATACATTACAAACCGCCGTCCCAGCAACCTTATCCCACAACAACGGCACCGAATACCGTCCTTTATATTCCGAATCCGCCCGGAAATACACCTTATGGAGGTATTCCTCCCCGTAGAGATGATCCACCGTCGCGCCGGGGTATTCGTCGTCCGAGGCCGGGAATTTCCATCCTGGCCAGCCCTTGAGATCGCCTTTGGGGTAGGGTCGGACAATGCTGATGGGGATTATTGTGGTGAGGTTGTAGAGGTGTCGGATGAAGTTGACTCGGTGGGCGAATGGGCAGAAGAGTCCGATGTACAGGTGGTAGCGGTTTGGGGCGGAGGGGAAGGTGTTGCTGGGGATGGTGCCGTGCCAGCTGTCGGCCGTGCCGGGGGTGTGGATTTGGGTCATTGTGATGGATTTGGTTGATGAATTGAATGGGAGTAGGGGATGGGGGGTAGATGGATGGGAGAGAGATCAGAGAGATAGTTGGCATCACGGCATCATGGCATCATGCGGGGTACGGAGCTATTCCGCTCTCTGTCGGAGTTGATTCGTCATCGCGGGACGGATGGTGCCAAGCCGACCACGTGGTATCCTGGCAGTGAATACATTCTTAGTTCGCAGCTTGTGGGCGCATGTTTGTCTGTGTTGTGGCTGTGTCTGGTAGTTCAGAATGACATTGGAATGTAAAGCAGCTTTTATAGAGCCAGATCTGCATGTCAGATGAGTAAAGTTTGAGATCGGCGGCCTGAGATATATATAACCGCTGTCATCACTCGTAGACAATCATTGCTCTAGCAGGAAAAGGGATGCAATTCGGACGCCTTAATGACAGAAAATTGACTGCATACCTGCATTCTAAAACTTCAGGCCGTAAAAGCTCTATGGGGAGCGGCAGAGTCGTGGGTACATGATAGTTACCTGCGAGTCAGGTAAACCCGTGTGGCTCCGTTGTCTACGCGTCTTAGGCGTACTCCGTATTCAGCCTAATATCCCCATGTGGATACAAGAACCAACTGGGATAATGATTGAGCTATTAATTTCATGCCAACTGAGGTTTCATCCTGAAATCAAGCTTTGCTAGCTAGTAGTGGTTTCTTCAGGCAAACCGGGGTCGGATCGGATCGGACCGCCAAGGATGCACGTGATTGTTTCAACAAGGCATTCTTTTGACGGTAGATATATTTCTTCTGGAATTAAGGAAATCTATACTTAGAATCATAGATTTTGTATCTGCGTGGAAAGCAGTATCCTAGAGTCTAATTGGGTAGTAATCTCCTCGACACCACCCTTACATGTATGATCAGATGAATAATTCCATTAAAGCTGCCTGAGAAGCGCAGTTCAATGGCAGTCAACCAAAACCAACACATTGCCGATCGATCGTCCTGAGACATGCCCCATTGAGCTGAACTAAAGCTGCTGTCAGCCTAGGCCCCCCGCTCAGCCACACTGCTCCGACCGTATGCCGTGTTGGCCGCACTAGAGAACTCTTCAGCTGCCCCAGTAGGAAACTTGCTGGACAATTCATTGGGGGCGAAACCTAATTACCCCTTTCGCGGAAAGAGAATAAAAGCTCACATCCAGCCGCCATTGTACCTCCAGACAAAACGAACAGATAAAGACAAAATGAACCGATTCTCCATCCTGTGCTTGGCGAGCGCCGTTCCTGCGCTAGCGGGTTTGGCGGCCCGCGACCCCATCGCCACCATCTGCACCAAGAACAACATCATCACCACCGATGACTTCATCCTCTACAACAACCTCTGGGGTGAGGACACTGCCACCTCCGGCTCCGAATGTACCTACCTCGATTATGACAGTGGAAACTCCATCTCCTGGCAGACCTCGTGGACCTGGGCCGGTGGCAGCGGTGAAGTCAAGAGTTATCCCAATGCCGTCCTGAACGTGGGTGCCAAGCAGCTCAGCACTATCACTACTATCCCGTCTACCTGGAAGTGGAGGTAAGTATCCTGTCGATATACCACTGGAGAGTACTGACCCGACAGTTACACTGGGGATGACCTTGTGGCGGATGTCTCCTACGACGCCTTCTTTTCCTCCTCCGATTCCACCACCGCCACTCACGACTACGAAGTCATGATCTGGCTGGCCGCCTACGGAGGTATCCAGCCTATCGGCTACTCGGATGGTCCGATTGCCAGCCCGACCATTGGTGGATACACCTGGGACCTCTACAAGGGACCCAACTCCTGGACGGTGTACAGTTTCGTGGCCCGCGAGACTGTTACTGATTTCTCGGCCGATATCATGGAGTTCTTCACCTATCTGATTGATGATGAAGGCGTGCCGTCCAGTTATTATCTGCAGACTCTGGGGGCCGGAACTGAGCCGATGACGGGTTCGGATGCGTGGTTCACGGTGGCGCCGTACACTATTAGCATTAACACCTAATTGTGGTGAACCATCGGGGGTTATTGGCGAGTGTTAGTGCTGGGAGGCATCATGAGTGGTTGGGCTGGCTGGCTGGCTGCGTTGGGGACCTGTACGACTATTGTGTAACTGTTGAGGCCTGCCTGAGGCCTGTTTGCAATGTGAACGAGATGTAAACAAGAGTGTGGTCTTGGTGCTTGCCTTCTTCGTGCGTATGATGATAAAGTGTGGTCCAGCTGAGGATATGTCCTTTGGGCGAATGGTCTATTGTTGACTGGAATGTCGAAAGGGAAGAGTTAGTGTTGATATGATGGGTTGGACGGAGTAAAGTAATCGATCGGAAGATAGCGGGACGATGTTTCACAGGGTTCGGGAATAGGCGGATGGCTTCTTTGTTGGCTGTGTAGCATCGCGTCTAGAATGGGGTTACGCGGCGCGTTGTGTCCTTGACAGCCTCAGGCAGCAACAAGCACGTGCCCTCGCGCGGCCACCAAAATCTCCCATCTTCCCCAACACAGTTGCTTATTACAACCCGCCAGATATTCATCAATCTGGACTTGTTTCATCCCTATATGATCCATCAGTTTCATGTTGTCTCAGCCAGGATAAGCTGCAGACATAGTGGATTCAGCAAGCCAAGCCACTCAGCACCTTTGTCTCAGTCAGAAATGTCTCGCTGCAGGCTGCCTTGCAATCCCGTGACTCGCATCGGGATTCTGACTGGCCACTTTGACTTCAGTCCCAAATTGATCGACACCGACCGATGACTCCTGCATTGTCTGCAGTGCATACTGATTTTGCTGTCGGGTGTCCGGTGGTGGAAATCGAAAAAAGCCAGCCGAAACCTGTTGGGATGATGACCCACCCATCCATGGAATTCCCGGGCGCAACGGCCATATTGAGCGACCTGCAGTTCTTCAATCCAACCATCTAATGCGAAATTCTTCGAGCCATATGGGGTGGATAGACTGTCTAGATGATGCATCTGTTCAGCGAATTTCGCGGCCAACCCGAGCGATGTTGGTAACTTTATCAAGGAAACAGCCAGTTGTCCGAGTATGGGCCCCGTGCAGCAGCAGCAGATAACGGTCAGTCTGGTCGCAAGCAAGGTCGAGCTCAGACGTGCATCAGCATCGGCCCTAAAAGCAGTGGTCGTAAGTCACAAAGAGCATGAGCAACCCAGACATCAGGGACATGTAGACCATGAGGCATCAAAAAAACCATCCTCTCGATGGATAAATCCAGGCAAAATACAGCTCTCCAGGAAAGGTCTAGCTACTCACCCAAGCTGCGATAATGCGATAATGCAACCTGAACGATTGATGTTATTCATAAGACGCCTACTGTTGATGAGCACGGCACTTGAGAAAGCCCTCGTGATCGTACCGAATACGACAGTTTTGTCAGCATGACAGTAAGATCGTACAAAATGCACACTTTCATGCAAGCTGAAGCAGCAGGTGAGCTGGGCTCGTGCATCCGTGCACCAAAAGAGTCCGACGCGAAGCACGTATTCCGACCAGGACTGGCTCCACCCATGACTGAATATTAGTGGCAGTATCTCCGACTGCCAGCGTGGGCGCAGGTATTTACGTCGCCCATCGCTAGGCATCAGTTAAATACCTGAGATCAGCTGATAGCAGCAGACAAGGATGATATCTATTAGAAGTCACCCGACCTTTGGACCAGGATTCCGCCAGTTGCGACGCATGGTCTTCCGTAACTGGGATAGCCCTGTTACACAATGTCGGCCTGATCACTACGACGCCGTTGCTGTTCATGATCGGGGTTGTGGCCTCCAACGGGCTTGACCATTGAGGCTGTTTGCGTTGTCAGAGAAAAGCAAACAGGAGCGCATATCCAATGGTCTATGAAGCCGACAATCTACCTGGCTGATAACTCAGGATTTGTTCGTATCCCTTCCGTAGTTTGAGACTCCTTTCATGAGGCATGACTGTCATTATATTTGGAAATTGCAATCTTCAAATCCAGTTGCATTGTAACTGAATATCTAGATGCAGTCAGAACGGCCAAAACTGGACTAGTGGAAAACAGTCTCGATTGCCATGCTGCTGCGATCTACAATGGCGCACGGGATGGCCATTCTGCACGTTAGTTCATACCGGCAATGCATACCAGCAAGCCACGGCGAGCTGACCGGAAGGCTTAGGTAAGATAAAATCTTTCCCAGGGCCTTTCCACGGAGGAAATATTATTGGTCTTGAATAGCATCCGAGCCGAGAGGATAATAAACATTTGATGACTACAGCATCGCTGACGCAGCGGCAGACACGATCGGTCTAGCTGGCTAGCATGGCTCAAGTCCACCCAGCTGAACATTAGACTTGAGCCATGGTATCTATAGCTGCTGCCTACGGTGCTGCGGAGCTACTGACTGTTGGCTAGCTGACAATCATTCTATTGATACACCAAAGACTCCACTTAAGCGGCCTCGAGCCTCAAGATGATACCCGTGGAACCCACCAGTCCGATTCAAAATATGCACCATCGTTGGCCTATGTCACACCCACCACGCCGCTGCTCAGTCAGAAAATTTCACTCGCATTAACGGTACTGACTTTGACCCAACGAAAATAATAGCGAATGAGTACGGAAGCAAACATTAACATATAGTAATGACCAATCCAGATCCACCCGAGCAATAAGACAGCCGGCTCTGCCACTGAATAAGACGATGTCAAGTGTAACATCTCGTGTGCTGAAATCCTTGCCATGGATTGATGCGCGATAAACCGGTACGATGAAGTATAATAGAGTACCTCACCGCATTGTAACGCACAGCCTACGAGCTAGCAACACTGTGTCCAATCTGTCCCATCTTGCTAGGTCCGGGAATTGCTTGCACTATCGGAACATCCGAAAGTCTAATGAGCGTAACCAGTGAAAAACACATGAAGCACAGACAGGTATGCATCACTAGCAGCATCAACTCCGCACTAACGTAACCACAGAATCGTTCTGGACATGCCATGCCAGACTTGGCGTGCACCAGATGCCGGGAGCGCAAGATCCGTTGCGGACGGGAACGGCCTCGCTGTCGTAACTGTGAGAGGGAGGGGGGCGTCTCTTGCATCTATCGAATCCCAGCCAAGCGTGTCAACCATTTGAAGTTGTTGTAAGTATATACCTCGCTTTGGTATACACCGACTCATGAATGCAGGTGTGATAGCATCGAACGACTGCAGGATCGATTGACCACTATCGAATCTCACCTTAGTCGACTCCATGGCACTGGGCCCGGGCTCAGGACTCCAACGTTCGAGGAAGACCAGGAGACAACTGTTTCGTGTGGGTTGGGTGGGTTGTCTGCAAGCAGCGCAAATGATTCTGATATGGAGGACGAGGACAACAAGGAGGGGGCCACACCAGATTATTCCTTCGGACCTGCATCTGTCTCAGGCCTCTGTGACCAGCTTCGGAAACGCATTCTGTCGGCAACCGAAGAGACCGAAGCCGAATGGCGACCTCTGTGCGACATGCTGCAGCACCTATCCGACATGGCAGGCAGGACAGAGCCTTTTCCGTCATACAGCGATCGGATCCATGTCCCGTTGCTGCCTAAACAACAGGTGGTGACCGCTATCGATCGGTTCTTCCAGCTTCAGGACTGCCAGACTGACGTTTTTGTACCCGATAATGTACTGGCCAACCTCGACCGGGTGTATGCTCAGCAGCAGCCCGAGGATGATGCATGGAGAATTTGCTTTCAAACAATTACCCTGCTGGTTCTAGGCACAGGGAATTCACAGTCAGCACTGTTCGGCGACTTTGCGCGATCGTTTCTGCCTACCAGGGCGGCTCTGGTCAGCTCTCGCCTGCTAAGCACCCCTCGACTTGTCAATGTGCAGGCTTTGCTCCTTCTTGTATGTACCAGCTGTTATTACGATAGACATTGGCTAATGCATGCAGAGTGTCGCGGCACAACGATTGGACCCTCCCGGATGGGCAGAGCTGATATTTGCTCATGCTTGTATGCTGGCTCGATTCATGGACTTGCAGCACAGTCCAGTCGCCCCGGATGGTGATGTACAGATCGAGCGGGCAAAGGTGCTTCGAGCATTGTATGTGCGGGATCGTAGTCTGTGCGCGCTGCGTGGGTCGGTTCTTTGGTTGCCTATTGATGACTCTAATATCGCCGCGCATCTGCGAGTGAGTCTGGATCATGACAAATACTCAGACCGGCTCCACCTTGCTTTGATTCAGGAGGATATATACCAACTGTGCCAATGGTCCACGTCCTCGATCCAATCGCACTCCCGAGGGAGTTTGATGCGCACTATCGAGGAGCAGCTCGAATATTATGCTCGCACATTGGATCTCCAGCAGTGCTTTGCAGCATCATCCTGTGGACCGCAGGTTGTGATCGCCCTGGAATTTTTGAGCACGCGGATTATGGCGCTACAACACGGGCGAGAACTGCGGCATGCGGAGCAAGTCCGACTGGATTCGCGGACTAGCTGCCTGCTGTTGCTGAAGGCATACGGTGACCAGGACCCGGCCGTTGTGTATAGTCTCAACGCCTTGATAAGTGGAAGAAGTGCCACCGAAAGGACCAGTCACCAGGGCTATTCCAGTCATATCATCCCATTTGCAAGCGTGCTCGATGTGTTTTCTGTCCCTGCTTTCTTTGTTCTGTTGCAAGATCTGCTTCTGGCTCGATCGGGCGAGGCCCCAGTTGGGGTGATGGCAGACTTGGACATGCTGCGACGGGTGTCGATCTGCTATTCGGAGCATGCAAGTCGTGCGCAGGCCAATAATTATCATCGAAAGGTAGCGTGGGTTTTTTCACAGTTGTTGGGTCTGCTTGATGTTGTTCCCGACGTTCAACCTAAACGGTCTCTGCCTGAATCGCCCAAAGCTCATGACTTTCCGAGTCCACTATATTGGCCGGCGGGCCCAAGCGCCTCGCTGACATGGGAGAGCTGGTTGGCTGGGGCATCTTCAATGGGACTTTCTCCTCTTGCTCCTGGGACACCGTTGGGGACATGGAATTTGGTCGGCGCTCAGGCTCCAGACGGGGAAGTCATGCCGTGGCCGGGGACCGAGGGATCGGTAGGACAGACGTGTTTGCAGCATGAATAGATTGCAGCTGAACAGAGACTGCACTGGATATAGACTGGATTTCAGACGGTAGGCCTTCGGCACGGGTAGTAGGTAGTCCGGTTGTGGACAGCTGCTGGGACTATATATAGAGTTAGCTAGATTGGGCATTGCATGCAGTTACCTGGTTGATAGTAATGGCTAAACCATGCTACTCGCGAAGGAAGTGAAGTAGCCGACGATATAGTTATATAGGTAGCGACGGCATTTGATGCATGTGGCCAGAGGCCGCTAATAATATAAGCGTGAGTGCGCATATCCATACTCTCGATGCCAGGCCATCTCCACACTAGAAACTGTACCCTATGGCTTATGTCCTTCTCTAATATCATGGCCTCCTATATTTCCACCGAACAACGCCAAGCACCAGTCCGGCGTCCGGCATGGTCTTGACTAGAGGATGAAGGATGACTGCATACAGATTTGTTACACAGATAATCCTGTATGACACTGTGATATCACCAATCCTCAGCTGGAGCAGAATGCAATGCTATTGGTGGTGAATGTTTGTAGTATTACGCCGCATTCGGGGCTCGGGAGCCGGTTGGACTGCTGCTGGTAGTCTGAGCTACAAGCATCACAAGAAGACAGAGTGTGATTGTTCTTCAATTAACATCCAATCTTACTGTATAGAAAGGCTATTGGCTGCAATAGTCTGGATGGCGGTTGTATTGGAAAGCCGACTGGCCCATCATACATAGCTATTGTCCATTGAATCCGGGTGTAGTTAGCTGCCCAACACCCCAAGAAGCGCTCACTCTGCTGCAGGGTATTAAGACAAGCGTGGAATATATCTCATCCACCCCCCAGGATCTGACAGTATATCTGAATCGGACCCCGAGAAGCACTAGATCTCCAGTCCACAGATATATTCCCAACCTACTACAACCTCCTTACACTATTCACTCCTCACCACCATTCACTACCTCCAACGAATACCACCATGTCCCCTCCCCTCTCCGGCCACTGGCAACCAATCCCCCACTTCCCCAACGTCTATTACGGCTCCAACTGCGTCTCCAACAATCTCCTCTCCTGCCTCCCCACCTCCACCTCCAAAGCCATCATCATCACCGGCAACAGCCTGGCAACCCGCACCCCGTTAGTCCAACAACTCCAAACCCTCCTCACTCCCACCCACCACGCCGCCACCATCTCCACCATAACCCAACACAACCCCTCCAACACCCTCGACGATGCCCTAACTACCATCTTATCCCTCCACGCCACCGATCCCACAATCGATACCCTCATCTCCCTAGGCGGTGGCTCTCCAATCGACTCGGCTAAGATCCTCGCCCTGAGATTCCACCAGCATCATAGTCCCGAATCATCGAGCCCCTACACTACTATTCCACTTAAACCTCTCAAATTAACTCATCTGTCAATACCAACTACACTCTCCGCCGCGGAAACTACCCCGGGCGGGGGATTCACTACCTCAAATGGGACGAAGCAATCACTTATGTCTCCGCATATGTCCATAAATACTATTTTCTACGATCCGGATTATGCGAAACATACACCGCTGCACCTCTGGCTTACCACTGGTATCCGTGCCCTCGATCACACCATTGAAGCTATATACCATCCTACTGCTAGTGAAATTCCCTGGAAAGTTCTGGCCCTTTGGGCTGTGAAAGAACTATTTGAGTGCCTTCCCCTCGCTAAGGAATCACATCCGGATAATGACAGCGTAACTATGAGGTTAATGCTCGCTGCATTCGCCAGTTCAGGTCTCAAAGGCGCGAGGGTGACTGGTGGTGGATTGGGTCTGGGTATGGGACTGAGTCATTCTTTGGGGTATGCACTAGGAAGTCCGTATGGGATTCCCCATGGGGTTACGAGTTGTGTTACGTTGGGGAAGGTGGTGGGGTTTGTGGCGAGGGGTGGGTTGGAGGGGATTGAGGGGGGTTGAAGGCGGGGGACGGGAGGAGGCAGGTGGCTAGGTTGTGTGAAGCTGTTGGGGGGGTGAGGACCGGGGATGAGGAGGTTGATGCGGGTATTGTTGGGGAGAGGGTGGAGGGGCTGGTGGAGGGGTTGGGGCTGAGGGTGGGTTCGTTGATGGAGTTGGGGGTTGGGAATGGGGAGGTGGAGGTTATTGCGAAGAGGGCGTTGAGGGGGGTGGGTGAGGGGGTGTTGTTTGAGAGGGTGAGGGAGTTGGTGGAGGAGATGTTTTAGAGAATGGCATGATAAATGTGTATGGGGGTATGTAGGGTTTGTGTAGGAGCGGGTTTAGATGTGGTTGGTGTAGGTGGTTAGGGATTACTTTTAGTGAGATGAATAGTAGGTTGTCCTACATGCTATTCTACTAGGTAGTTGGAATGGATATGCTGTGGCTGGCATGCGCTGACAGACATACGATGCTCGGGTCCCGGGCACCGCAGAGCATTCACCCTGGTGTTAAGATAAATAATCCCATCTGACACCGAGTCCACCCCCGTCACTGCTTTCTCCATGATTCATCTTCAATTTAGTGCATAGACAGCCCAAGATGTCCTCCAGCATCCACGAATTAGCCACGCAGATCCTCACCCTATGCTCCCAGCTGGAGCAAACCTGCAACGCATCAGGAATTCCTCCCCCAACGTTATCCACCGACACCAGAACCACCTTCTGGTCTGACTTCGCGGTAGCCACCACCAGAACAACCGCCCTTGGCCTCTTAGACCAGCTCACTACCCTCCTCCAAGGACCCCACGACTTCCTACACGAGTTCGTTTCCTCGAACTGGGACCACGGCGCACTTTACGTATTCCTGCAGTCTCAGACCTTGGAGTACATAGCCCAGTCTGGTCAGGCATCTCTCCACGATCTATCAACACACTCCGGAATCCCAGCGGACAAACTGCTCCGTATTCTCGGACTCCTCCGATGTCGACATATTATTTCCGAGCCGGAGAAAGGAGTATTTACCCTGACTGCCGTGTCTGAGGAGTTACTTGAAGATGGTGATTTCCGTGCTTGGGTTGAGTTTCAGTACGTACGTTTCTTAATTACCCGGATAATCGCTCATAAAACAGGCTTTTCGAGACCCGTGTCGCGAGCGCACATCTAGCAGATGCTCTGGCGCATAAACCGAATGGATACACGGATGGTACATCGGGATTTAAAGAAGGGTGAGTAGGCACTTGCTGCTTGATCAGGAAACTAATAAACGGATTGTTAGATGGGGCATGGAGATGTATGACTGGCATGTTCAGTATCCGGACAAGGGCGAGCGGTTTCGTCGTGCGATGAGGGGGATTTCGAGGGGTGAGTATCTATTCCTTCCAATCATCCTTCCAGAGCTTTATTTATTGAAGCCATCTAATCTTAGTCGAAATAACAGCCCTCGACCCCGCCGACTGCCTCCTTGAAACATGGATCCAACAACACCCACCCACATCCCGGACCAAGATCGTCGAAATAGGAGGTCGGTATGGGTTTGCTTCTGTATCCCTCGTGCAGAAGCTTCGAGATCTGTCGTTCGAAGTTCGCTGCGATACGCAGGATTTCCTCGACCGGGGTAGTGCACTAGTTCCAAGCGAGTGTCGTGATCGCATATTTTTCACACACCGTCCCTCCTTGTTCGATCCACTTCCTATGGCCGATAAACCCAGAGTTTGGTTCTACGTTATCAGAAACCTATTCTGGAATTGGCCCGACGAGGATGTCATTCAGCTGCTACAGACCATAAAACGGGCCTCGGACTCGTTTACACGCATCCTAGTGACCGATGGTGTCTCTCCTCAATCAGGGGAATTTCCTCCGCATGAGGAGATTGCATATCGTCGACGGGATGTCACCACAATGACGATGCATAATGTGAAGCAGAGGACGCAGGCGGAGTGGATGGATGTGTTTGGATGTGTTGGGGAGGGTATACAGGTGCGTTTTCTGTGTTTTTGGTTGGGGTATGCTGACGAGATGTAGATTGAGACGACATTTGAGAGGAGTTCGCATGTTTGTAAGGGGTTGTGGGAGATTAGGTTTGGGGGTGATGGGGCTTAGATTGTCGTTTTTGGTATTGAGTTTATCTAGGGGATTTGGCGATGGGATATTAGGGTTAGGTCTATAGAGTAGGCTAGTGAGTGATTACTCGGTATTGTTCATCAGAGACTATCTACCACCTGTCTCCCTTCTTGTTCCCGTTGTAGCCCATGGATTTCACCACGGTAAGGGATAACCATATACAATAGTAGCACAAACCTCCTTACTCAGCCCACCCAATTCCGATACAAGGAATAATGCCCACTGCATAGTGCAAACCCTCCGACCCGCCTCCCGCCAAGCCGCCAAGCCCCCACCAGCAGCTGATATTTGTAACCCTAGCTCCCTCCGAAATGTATCACAACCGGCCGAAAGCAAGTTCTGTCAGCATCACGCTATACGAAAGTGACCTTCTCGCCAAGATTATCCCTTCTCCGCCGGATTCCGAACACCGCACGCCCACCTAACAGCTCATATAAGCCATACCCAAGATGTTTCTTTTCATTCTAACAACACACACAGTTTGGTGCTGAGAAGTCATCATGGATCGCGTCGACCAAGCCTACGCCAAAACCCTCACCATTCACCACTATCAACCGGATAAGACACCATGGCGGAGACTGGGACAATGTACCCCACCCTTCTATTACCCCTCTTCTTGCTGAAAGACTTGTGCACCGCGAGTAAAGCTAACACGCACAGACCTCTACCGCATCATGGAAGACGGCTCCCACACACAATACCGTCTTGCAGCGATTGAAAGTCTCCTTCCCCCACGCAGCGAGGGTCCCGTGTTCCATTTCCATGAGATGCATGATGAGGGGTTTTACGTTACTGTACATACCCTTCTCCCCCCACCCATCCCAACGCATACTAAGTATGTAAAAAGAAAGGAACCGTCCGCTTCCACAGCCCCGGCCGCCCCTCCGTCGACGCCAGAGCCGGGGACCTGATTATCGTCCCCATTCGACTCCCTCATCGATTCAGTAATCCGTTTGATGAGGAAGCCGTCTTTATGAATACCGCGACTCCGGGGTTCTTTGTGAGGTATTTTGAGTACTTGGAGATGTTGATTGGGGAGGGGACGGTCCTTACGCCGGAGATTAATAAGGCGGCGTTGAGGAGGTTTGCGACTGTGCCGGTTGCGAGGGAGGAGGTGGAGAGGATGGAAAGGGAGGGGGTACAGTGGGGGGATCTGGGGATTGATGGGGAGAGGGAGGGGGAGGAGACGGAGGGGGAGAAGTATGTGGATTTGGTGGAGGAGGAGAGGAGGGGGGGTGAGATGGAGTAAATAGTAGGGGTGTGGGCTTGGGTTAGATGGTTGGAGTAGTAGAGCTCGAATTGGATTTGATAGAATTGGGGAGAAGATTGAGACACTTGGAATGGCATATACCTGCACCGCATTAATATTCCTATTAGAATGTCGACTATTAAGACCTTATCCATACTCAACACATTGATTGTTTTTGTTAGTAGTTCATTTGAACGCTGGTGGACTAGGAACCAAACATCGGCTTGTTTGTAGTATATTAACCACCAAGTCTTGATGAATGGAAGCCGAGCATAGTTACTGTTGGGGCCCTTCTACTTGAGTAGCCACTAGGGATATATTTATTTTTGTCTAAGTGGTAGAAGTTTGGACAATTATCTCATACCTCTTCTCAATCCACTCCCGAAATCTACTTCTCCCCTCTCTATCAGAACCACATATCTAACCATATATCAAGCCCACCAATCTAATCACAAACTACTCTCTCTCCCTCACCGTAACAAACAACCCCGGCTTAACCCAAAAACCAAACACCTTCTGCCCTCCTCCCAGCCTCTACTCCCCTCACTCAACTCCAAATCAAACCAAAACAGCAACTTGGCTGCAATCAAGCGCATCTCCGCCCACGCCAGATTCTTACCCAGACAATTCCTCGGCCCGAACGAAAACGGCTGGAAGCTGTTCCGGTGGTCATCTTTGAACGTGTCCTGACACTCAGGTAACCACCGATCCGGGAGAAAGTCCATCGGACGGTGAAAGTTCCGTGGGTCGTGGTAGCATGCGAAATGGTTGACTCCCACGGTTACTCCGGCGGGAACAAACTGTCCGTCGATGATGGCGCCGTTAGCTGGGACTACTCGGGGAAGAGTCACTGCCACGGGAGGGTAGATTCTTAGGGTTTCTTGGAGAACGGCGTTGAGGTAAGGTAGTCGGGTTAGGGCGGAGAATTCGATCTGTTCGTATGTTGAGAATGCTCCGCGGATTTCGACGACCAGTCGCTTGTAGACCTCTGCATGGGTGAGAATGTAGTACGTGAATGCGCTGAGCGCCGTAGCGGAAGACTCCGACCCGGCTATACTAAAGGAAAAAGCATTCACGTTCATCTCAGCCGCGGACATGCCCTTTTCAGTCTCCATAGCCGCCAGAATATAGTGGAGAAAGTCCTTCCGGTTTGTATCTCGGGCTACTCGTCGGTTGACAGTCTCGATGACCCGCTGCATATTCTGTGCCCGCGCTCCTGCTATGGCCTTGGGCATGAAGAGCTGACGCACTCGGAGCAGACCGTAGTACGCGAACATCTGGATGAAAGTGAGTTCCTTTGAAATGGCCCGGATGGACCGCACAAAGGGGTCGTATTCGGCTTGGTCGAGACAGTGGAAGCGCTCGCCGAAGGATAAATCGCGGATCAGGTCGTATGCTGTATTCGTTAGAGTGACCATGCAGCAGGGTGCAACATACCGATGAATGTGAACCAGTCTACCATGTTGTGGGGTCCGTCGCCAGCTCGTGAGGATAGCTGTTCCATCAGCTGGTCCACATAGCCCTGGATGATACCCTCTTGTTCCCGTAAGGCCTTTTCGGAGAATGCATGGGAGAGCAGTCGTCGCTGGCGGGTGTGTGTTGGTCGATCGGCTGTTAGGATATCTGTCTACATTAGCGAGCATCTAGTAAAGAGGGTTGGTTTGGCATACTTTGTACACCTGTCGGCGTGCGCAGTGAAAACACAGGATCCTTTCCCATCTCATCCCCCCGCGGCCCATAGATCCCCTTCCAAGCCTCCTCCGAGGTATATGATAGCTCATTTGGAGCCACCCGCACCGTCTGCCCATACCGTAGATGCAACTCGAGCAGTTTCTGATTTAGCCGTCCTTGTGCCTGATACCAGCACCAAGGTAGCCGCGTAGCAGCCCACAGGACCGGACCGGGGTACTTCCTCAATGGATGTAGAAACACATTATAGCAAACATGGCACAATCCGCAAGCAAGTACCTATCACAGTCAGTCAGTACATCCAGCTTCAACCCAATGCCTTACCAAAGTCACCCCCACACCCAATCCAAAACTCATCACATCAAACACAGCCATATCGTTGCATGCCAGAGCAATTCGCGGCATCCGAGCAGACCTGTATCGCAGCATTTCAAAATGGCCCACCTGCGTAACCCTCCGCGATCAGGCCCTCTGCCGTTCAACGAAAAAGCAATTCCACACCATCACAGTCAGACAAGGCAGTCCGGATCCCGAGACCCCCAGTCACGAATATAGTCAGCATTGCCGCGAGTCCGGTCATGCTACACCTGACCTTTTTGCCCCGATACAAAAATACCAGCTGCTCGAGTACCCCCCCCCCCCCCAACCCTCCTTTCCCCTCACATCCCCTCACCATCTGTTTGTTACCTTTGAGAAATAGAATCAGAGCACAGACCTACCACGGCAATGGCTACTCCTCTTCCCATTTCCAACTCCGACGATATGCGTATCCTCATCATCGGCGCGGGTATCACAGGCCTGATTCTAGCACAGTCGCTGAAGAAGGTATCCCATCCCAACCCTAACCCTCCCCCCCTCCCCCCACACCAGTACATACTAACAACGCAGGCAAACATCCCCTACACCATCTTCGAAAAAGAAACCTCCCTCAACTACCGCAGCAACGAATGGACCATGGCCATCCACTGGTCCCTCGACCGCCTACGCACCCTCCTCCCCACCGACCGCTACACCCACATGGAATCCGTCTCGTGCAACCCCAACATCCCCATCACCGCCGGCGGAAACTACCCAATCATCCACGGCGAATCAGGCCACTTACTCGCTGGTGTACCCTACGCGAAGGGTCTGCGCGTCCCACGCTCCAAAATGCGGGATCTGTGCGCCCACGGCATCGATGTCCAGTATGGGAAGAATCTCGTCGATGTGGCGTTTTGTGAGAGTGGGAATGGGGTTGTGGCGTTTTTTGATGATGGGAGTGTGGTTAGGGGGTCGATGGTTGTGGGGGCGGATGGGCCGAGAAGTAAGGTTAGGGAGTTTGCGATGGGCGGGGTGGAAGGGGCAAAAGTTAGTCGGTTTCCGATTTTTCATACGAATATGACGGTTTGTTATGGGGATGAAGGGAAGGCGAGGTTTGTGAGGGAGAGGTTCCCGACGAGCTTTTTGGCGTTGAGTGAGAGGGAGTTTCATGCTTTTCAGTCTAGTAGGTTCTTCTTTGCAGGGTTTGGGGCATGGGGATGGGGGTGGGCTAATGTGGGTGTTTAGTTTCGAGTATGCCAGATGGGCCGGATCATCCGGAGACGTGGATCTTTCATCTCGCTATGGCTTGGTTCATGGACCATGGTCAGCCCGCGACATATCGGGAACGACTCGAGATGATCCGTGAAAAGGCCCAGAGTTTGGCCGAGCCGGCTAGGTCGTCCTTTACGTGGATTCCTGATGATACGCAGGTCCATAAAGCGGATATCAGTTACTGGGTTACGCAGCCGTGGGATAATCGTCAGGGACGGTTGACTTTGGTGGGTGATGCTGCGCATCCGATGCCGCCGTGTGAGTTTGTCCTAATTGTGACGGTGGGGGGAGTGCTGATTGTGTGGTAGATCGTGGTCAAGGGCTTAATCACTGTATTTGCGATATTTCGCATCTGTGGAATGGTATTCAGCAGGTGGTTGCGGGGACGGCGAGTCTGGAGGAGGTGGTTACTGCTTACGAGGCGGAAATGGTCCCTCGGGGTAGGGAGGAGGTCAAGTGCTCTGTCGAGAATGGGTATATGTTGCATGATTGGGATCAGATTCGGGAGAGTCCGGTCTTTCGTCAGGGTTTCCGGCCCATGACTGGTCATGATAAGGGGTCGGTGGATGAGCATGAAAAGATGCAGCCGGTTGATATTGCTGCGAACTGAGGGGTAGATGTCAGGATGAGTGTTGTGGTTGTTAGACAGTGAATGGGATTATGTTAGAGTGAGATTGGTGGATCGCGGTAGAGTGAGTATATATTAGGATACGAATCTTAGGAACAGCATAAACACCAACCAACTCAAAAGTGCTTTAGTAACCAGACAATATATCCTACGCCAAGACTTAGGGCTGGGACCTGATTGTAGAACCTGCAGATGCACAGAACTCCAGATTTACCCTATCATGCATAATACTATTGTTTAGACAATGAGGTTGTAAAAAGCAAGTAGGCGATCACGTGTTGATGCCCAACAGGACCTGCACCCTACTATGGTACAGTGCGAAAAGATTGCAGTTGGATCAGTTGGTCCACTAATGGCAATTATGTCACAGGCAGTACCGCCTCCTACTAGACTAAATATATAAGGGTTATCTAGCAACTATAGGGAAGAGCAGCAACTTGTGATATTAGTGGACTGGCAGAATTCTGAGGCGACTGATAAGCTAACGACCGTACAATAGTACTTGCCACACGATGACTTCATCTCGTACTGCTAACACGACCTACTGAAGGCGCATACGCACTGACCTCTGCGCGGGTCTAGATCGGAGACCGGTGGGCTGCCTCAGCATCGTACGATATTGGTTACACATTAGGGCTGAACTGTAAGGATCCTCCCACTAGCCAGTGACTGCTGTAGACTGCCACATCTGTTCCGATCGGATTCGACGTTCAGCACAGCCGTGTATCATATCCACCGAGAATAATTATCGAGTGCACGGCGAAGTCCGTCTGATTCTTAATCTCGGGTTCCGCAATCCACAGCCCATTTCATCATTGCCTCGGCTCCCGAGAATTACCCTCCGAACGTCCATGAAAGTCCATAAGTTTGAGATGCTCACTTGACTGAAGACTTCATGCTTGTGCTCTCACCTCATCCATCACTGCAATCCACAATGTCCTCCCAACGCCCCTACGTCTTGACCATCTGCGGATTCCGCAAGCCGGGCATGGACGAGGATGAATATCATCGTTATCTGAGTGAGCATCACGCGGACGTGGTGAAGAATCATCTAGTGAAATTCGGCATCACCACCTACACCTTGGTAAGCGGCTCCATGCATAATCAAACACACCTAACCTTGCCAGACCCACAACACCAGCGAGACAAAGGAGATGATGAAACGAATCTTCGGCAATCTCCCCGAGGGAAACACCGGCGACTGCGACTGCTATGCTCAGATCGTGTTCCGAGACGTCGAGGATTACGTCCGCGCCCGAAACGATCCTTACTACAAGGAAGCGATCTTCCCCGATCACGCGAACTTTGCCGACCCGAGCAGGACGCTGTTTTTGACGGGCTGGGTGGAGGCCCTTATCGTTGATGGGAAGCTGGTTTAGCACACTGATTGTGTAGTGTGGAGAAGGCAGTGACGCAGCTATTCGTACTAGATGAATGCAATTGCTTTTTAACGGCGTGTTGCCTTATGCAGTGTTTCAAGACATTGTCCACCCAAGTATGGTACCCAATATTCACATGCACCATGGTCAACCAGATGGTCATGATGCAGTCATGTAGTATAGGCGTTACAACACCCGCAGTTTGTACCACATCTCGGGCATGACCTCCCACGCTCCTATTCATGGCGACTTAAATGAAGAGGGTACAGCTGATATCACCTCCGGGGAACCCTCCGGGCATAACCCGTATCTGCACCGTCAGCCACGCTCCAGCTGAACATCAGCCAAGCGTATCGCGAGGCCACAAGTGGATCAACCTGTCTTTGATGAGACCTTGCATGCCGAGGAAGAATCTGGAAGATCATTCGGATCAACTGTCAGCGAGTTCGGGGGCCGACCTTGCCTGCTCCCTCGTGTTCGTAGGAACACTCTGGAAGGGTGTCAGACAAGATCATCTCGATAGTATGAATACTCCAGTTGACCATGGGTATTGCAGTTCACACCAGAGCCAATCCTCATTCCTGGGATGCCAGAACAAATCTACCCATTGCATGAATATGGTCCTTAGGACGAGGCAAGATTCGAGCACACCAAACGATACCTCCGACATCATGGAGGCACCCGCTGAGGTATTCGTCTTTGGTGACCAGACGGTTGCGTTCGAGCCCACATTGCATTCTTTGCTGCATGTCAAGGACAACGCCGTTCTAGCGGACTTTTTTGATCGAGTTGGTTTTCAGCTGAGACGGCACGTTGGGAATTTGCCATCGCACCAGCAGGAATGGTTTCCGTTTTTTACCACGCTGATTGACTTGTTCGCCCAGCATGAGAACTGCATTGCAGCTCCGGCGCTGAAGTTTCCGCTGCTCTGTGCGACCCAGCTTGGCCAGTTCATCAGGTAAGTTAATCTTCTCGGATAATGAAGGTGGCTGATAAGGTAGACATTTTGGACAAGGGGCAAGAGCATACCCTGTACCAGAGAGTACCTATCTGGTAGGTGCATGTACCGGGGCGTTTGCTGTTGCGGCCATTGCGACCTCTCAGACTGTTGCAGAGCTTCTTCCTGCTGCGGTTGAAGCAGTCATTGTTGCTTTCCGGACGGCTCTTAGGTCAATGGTTCTTCGAAATGATCTAGAACCTTCCGTCGATGGGAAGCAAAAAGCATGGTCGGCGATTCTTGGAACCAGTGAGGCTGAAGCAGAGAGTGCCATCGAAAAGTTTAACTTGGATCAGGTGTGTATGCCAATACAGCGCAGGCCAAGCTAACGAAAGCAGAGTCTGCCTCCTGTGGCTCGTCTATACATTAGCTCTGTCAGTAGAACGAGTGTATCTGTCAGTGGTCCGCCGCGATTGCTGAACGAGTTTCTGTCGTCCTGTTCGTGGAAGCACTCGTTCCTGCCAATCGAGCTGCCCTATCATGCGCCGCATCTATTCCGAAAAGCTGATGCCGAGTCGATAGTGGGTGACTTTCATGATCCCCGGCTGCTGCAGTATATACAGCAAACGAATATTGTATCGGCTGCTTCAGGAGAAATCATCACATCAGCTGAGCTGCGGAGTCTGTTCTATCGAGCGGTTCAAGAGGCATTATGTGACCCGTTGCAATGGGACTGTATCACAGCATCGATTTCGCAAGACCTACGGGAGCACCAATTTGCTGAATGCATAATATACCAAGTCTCCTCGCGCAGTGGATCTCTCATCAGTTCGGCCCTGACGAGAGATTTGCCATTGAAAACCCACGTGGTCTCGTCAATAGGAGATGTATCGGTTGCCCCATCACCCTCAACTCCAACCGGCAAATTCTCGCAATCTAGCATTGCCATCATCGGATTCTCCGGCCGTTTCCCCGAGTCTGGATCCAATGAAGAATTCTGGGAGATGCTTCTGGCTGGTCGGGATGTTCATCGAACCATTCCGGAAGATCGATTCGACTGGAAGGCACACTATGATCCCACTGGGAAGACCAAGAATACCAGTCGGGTGAAATATGGCTGCTTCATCAAGGAGCCGGGCGTGTTTGATGCCCGGTTCTTTAACATGTCGCCCCGGGAGGCCGAGAATGCGGATCCTGCACAGCGACTGGCAATCACCACGGCCTATGAAGCAATGGAGATGGCAGGGCTGGTGCCGAATGCGACGCCATCGACCCAGGGCGACCGCATTGGAGTCTTTTATGGGGTGACGAGTGATGACTGGCGCGAGGTCAACAGCGGACAGAATGTAGACACCTACTTTATCCCCGGGGGCAATCGAGCATTCATTCCAGGTCGTATTAGGTATGGATTCCCAGCCGCTGATGGACTCTACTGATAAGGCAGCTATTTCTTCCGGTTCTGCGGACCCAGTTTGAGCATCGACACGGCATGTTCGTCCAGCTGCGCAGCAATTCAGACGGCGTGTGCCTACCTGTGGCGCGGTGAATGCGACACAGCCCTGGCTGGAGGAGTGAATGTCCTGACCAACCCTGACAACTTCTGTGGTTTGGACCGAGGGCACTTTTTGACTGCCAAAGGTAACCCACCCCACAGTCAGAAGTACTGAGCCAAGCTAATAAAATAGGAAACTGCAACGCTTTCGACGACGAGGCCGATGGTTACTGCCGTTCGGATGCTGTGGGCACCGTGATCCTCAAACGCCTCGAGGATGCCGTCGAAGACAATGACCCGATCTTCGGTGTCATCCGAGGCGCATATACCAACCACTGCGGCCGGACCGACTCGATCACGCGACCCTTTGAAGGCGACCAGGCGACCGTGTTCAACCGGATTATGCGTTACGCTGGCATCAACCCTTTGGATGTGGGCTACGTTGAGATGCACGGCACAGGAACCCAGGCGGGAGATGGCACCGAGATGAGGTCGGTTCTGTCAGTGTTTGCTCCGAATCCACGCAGGCAGAACGCGTTGTTCCTCGGAACAGCCAAGGCAAATATGGGCCATGCCGAATCCGCATCGGGAGTGTCATCCTTGATCAAGGTGCTGTTGATGATGCGGAATAACACGATCCCACCGCACTGTGGGATAAAAACCCGGATCAACCATACCTATCCCACCGATTTGGCCCAGCGGAACGTGCATATTGCTTTCCAGCCCACGCCGTGGCATAGAGATCAGATGCCACAAGGGAAACGGACGGTATTTCTGAATAACTTTAGTGCAGCTGGTGGCAACACGGCCATGCTGCTGGAAGATGCCCCGGTCCCATCGAGCAAGCCTTGCCAGGACCCTCGCTCTAGACACCTCGTGACAGTGACAGCCAAGACGATCAAATCTCTCAGGGGGAATATCGATGCTCTGATGGCATATCTGGTGGCGAACCCGACAGTGTCCATGTCTTCCCTTTCTTATACCACCACCGCACGACGCGTTCACCACGGCTACCGCGTCATCGTGTCTGGCTCTGATAGCGATTCCATACGCCAGCGTATGCAGGAGATCCTGCCAGGCCTGGAGAGCCACAGGTCTGTTCCGCCACCGGGGAAGCTACCCAACATCGTCATGGTATTTACCGGACAGGGCACTCTCTATACTGGCATGGGCAACAAGCTCTTCGAGTCAGTTCCATCGTTCAGGGAGAACGTGATGCGCTTTGATGGCATGGCGACACAGATGGGCTTTCCGAGTTTTATGCCTCTTATCGATGGTACAATGGTCAACCTCGAGGAAGCCCCCCCAATGATGACCCACTTGGCTCTAGTTTGTATTCAAATGGCACTCTACGCCTACTGGAAGTCACTAGGGGTGGTTCCTGCCGCCACCATCGGACACAGTCTGGGCGAATACCCTGCCCTGTTTGCTGCCGGGGTCCTTACGGCGGCGAATGTGATCTACCTGGTGGGCACGCGTGCTCGATTACTGTTTCAGAAGACCACACCCCGTACGCATGCTATGTTGGCAGTCAAGACCTATGCGGATAATATCCAGGCGGAGCTACGCGGGACGTCGTGTGCCATGGCCTGCCTCAATCAGCCAGCCAACAATGTAGTCAGTGGTCCGGTGGACGAGTTGATGGTCTTGAAGGACCGACTCATAACCAAGGGCATCGACTGCGTTCGGCTTGATATCCCATATGCCTTTCATTCGGCTCAAGTGGACACAATCTTGAGTGACTTCCGAACGGTTGCTGGAAGTGTCCAGTACCGGGTTCCTTGTATTCCCTACATCTCGCCTCTGCTGGCAAAGGTAGTATTGACTGGCGATGCCGATCTGCTAAACGCGTCGTACCTGACCAATGCGTGTCGAGAACCCGTCCATTTCCAAGGTGCCATTGGAGCAGCCCAGGCTGATGGACTAATCAGCGACAAGACGCTGTGGGTGGAGATCGGCTCGCATCCTGCCTGCTCAGGCATGATCAAAGGCATCCTCGGGCCGCAAACTATCACCACTGCTTCCTTGAGAAAAGGATCTGATCCATGGACAATTCTGGCCTCGAGCTTAGAAGTGCTTTACACCCATGGCATCGACATTCATTGGATAGAGTATCACCGCGGAGTCGAAGGTCCTCGTGAAGTGCTCCGATTACCACGGTATGCCTGGGATCTGAGGAACTACTGGATTCCGTATCGGAATAACCACTGTCTATTTAAAGGTGAAGGCTTGGTTCCTGCTGGTCAGCAAGGGTTTGTGTCAAATCCGGAAGCCACCCGTATCTCTCAATATCTCTCCCCGTCTGTCCAGAGGATCCTCGAACAGGAAGATGGCCCGGAGAGCTCTACTCTCTTGGCCGAGTCTGATATCCACGATCAACGACTGGCACCGATTCTGGAAGGACACGTTGTCAATGGGGCCATGTTGTCGCCATCGGTAAGTTTTCTGCAAGGTGGTATGCATATGCTAACCCGTCCAGTCTCTCTACGCCGATATTGCCCTTACAATTGCCAAGCACATGATGCAAGCCATTGGTAAGGACAGTGATGCGGCAGGGTTGGATGTTGCCGATATGCAGGTGCAAAACCCATTGGTGTCTCGACCCGACGTGAACTCGCAGCTCTTTCGCGTCAAGGCCTCTGCCAACTGGGATAGCAATGTCATCTCCTTCCGGCTGTACAGCGTCAATCGCGACGGGGAAAAGACGGCCGATCATGCCGCATTCGTCGTTCGAATTACCAAGGATTCTCAGACATGGCTGGCAGAATGGAAGCGCCATGCGCATTTGGTTCAGAGTCGGATCGCTGCCCTGAATGCCAGTGCCGAGGAGGGCGATGCACACAAGCTCAAGCGACGTCTGGCATACCAGCTATTCTCATCACTCGTGAAATACGGGCCCAACTACCAGGGCATGCAGGAGGTTGTCCTTGATAGTGATAACCACGAAGCGACCGCCCGAATCTCCTTCCAGATCGATGAGAACGGGTTCGTGTTCAATCCATGCTGGGTGGACAGTCTCGGACATATTGCTGGGTTTATCATGAATGCCAGCGATGCCACGCCGTCTAAAGAGCAGGTCTTTATCAATCATGGCTGGGAGCGCATGCGCTGTGCCGTCAAGTTTGCCAAAGGCAAGCAGTATCAGGTGTATAACCGAATGCAGTTGGAGACGGGGACTACCTACGTTGGGGATACGTACATCTTCGAGGGTGAGACAGTGGTGGCTGTATACCAGGGGATTAGGGTACGTCATATACCGATAGAAGGAATCAAGCTAACGGTCACAGTTCCAAGGAGTCCCTCGACGCCTTCTTGACCGGCTGCTGCCCGCAAAGGGTTCCTCTGCTGGGAAGGAAGCTGTGCAACTTCCAAAGCCACAACCAACAGCGCCTGTCCACTCAAGGGATATCCCCAAGCCAGTACCTCTCAGACCAGCTCCCAAGCCATCCAGTCCATCCGCCCCATCCAGCGGCGGTATGGCTGCCCGTGTTATGGCCATTATTGCAAAGGAGGCAGGAGTGGATCCATCAGACTTGGGGCCGAACGAAGAATTCGCCAACTACGGGATTGACTCGTTGCTGTCATTGACTATTTGCGGTCGCATTCAGGAGGAATTGGGTGCCGATGTTCCCTCTTCCCTCTTCGTGGATTACCCTACGCCTAAGGATCTTCTTGGCTTCTTTGGCGATGTTGAGAGTGATTCCTCCCAACAAACGGTCTCTTCTGAGCGCAGCACGGATGATACGTCCAGTTACGAGACAATTGCAACATCGGAGCATGAGCACGAGACTGCTGTGCTGGAGGTGTTACGGGCCACCATCGCCGATGAAACGGGTGTCCCACTGAACGAGGTGACGATGACCACCCCATTTGCAGACATCGGAGTGGACTCGCTTCTTGCCTTGACTATTGTGGGGACACTGGCAGAGACACTGGAGGTTGACCTGCCGTCCAACATCCTCATGGAGAACCAGAACTTGGAAGAGGTCGGCAAAGCATTAGGGCTGGAACCGAAGCCGACCCCGCGTGGTATCCCTTCTAAACCCACGTTCGATCCACACAGCGGACCGCAAGCTACCTCGATCCTGCTCTGGGGTAAACCCAAGACAGCGAAGAAGATTCTCTTCTTCTTCCCGGACGGCTCAGGGTCTGCCACATCATACGCTGCTCTTCCTAAGCTTGGCCAGGACACGGCTGCCTACGGGCTCAACTGCCCATGGATGAAAACTCCAGAGCAAATGACTGTCTCTTTGGAAGAACTCACGACCAAGTACATCCTGGAAATCCGTCGTCGCCAGTTCACCGGGCCATACTACGTCGGCGGTTGGTCCGCCGGGGGAATCTGTGCCTACGAAGCCGCCCGTCAACTCGCGCAGGACGGTCAAACCACCGCCAAGCTGATCCTGATCGACTCGCCCAACCCTATTGGACTGGAGAATCCCCCAAAGCGAATGTACGACTTCTTCGAGAGTATCGGGCTGTTTGGAACCACCGGCAAGGAGCCACCGAGTTGGCTGATTCCTCATTTCAACGCGTTCATCCGGTTGCTTGATGCCTATCAAATTCAGCCATTCGGGGCGTCCATTCAGACCCATATCATATACGCGCGTGACGGCATCTGCAAGGATCCGAACATTCCTCGGCCCGAACGACGACCAGATGATCCGCGAGAAATGATCTGGTTATTGGAGAACCGGACTGACTTTAGTGGAGACGGGTGGGCATCATTGCTGGGACGGGAGAATCTACAGATTGAGGTGCTAAGCGAGGTGAATCATTTCTCGATGATGGATCCGGGGAAACATATGGATGCGTTTGGAGAGTTCTTACGTCGTGCGTTGCTCTAGATAGTGAAAGCGAATAGATAACTTCTCATGCTCTATCTCTACAATTGCATTAATCCCTGCTGGTGACGAGGTATCGTCGTCATCGGCTGCCCAACGCAAAGCCCTAACCTATCTTCTTTATCCCGCCAATTCCGGATCTGACTGCATGAGCAGGAGCCGGATTGGCGCAGGATGCTTGATTGGCTTGACCAATAATCCCGCAATAATTGCAGGGAAGTCCAGGGGGGATCCAATGCGAGGAGTTGATTCGGATGCCGAGACTGCCAATGTTGTGGTGTAACTCTGCTATCGCCCCTTTTTGATCTTCTTTGTCTACACTGAGTTAGTCGGTGAGGAGGGACTTAAATACCAGATATTCAGTTGGTCACTTTTCAACAGTATTCTATTCTCTGAAGTCTCATCTATAGCTACCATGGCAACTCTCAGCGAAATCGCAGCCCACATTACCGAGCATGCTAAGCTCCTCGACGAGCATCTGCAATCGAAGAATCTACCCCCTCCTTCATTCGCTATCGATGCACCCCCTGACTTTCCTAACCCGGAGAAGGATCCCCGTGTTGAAGCTGCTCGGGTGGCCCTGATTGAGGATACCCAGACCTTGCGGAATCTGGCACTTGGTCCGGCGCACGTGGTGAGGGAGGTTGGTTGGAGTGTATGTTACCCTTTACCTTTGTTTCCGTGCTATATGGCTATTCTATCTCTGTACACACTTCATCATGCTTTCCCATATACCCATCTCAGCACCCTCCTCCCCCCCAATGAGTACAAAAACACACAACTCCCCTCTACCAGATACAATCACAATTACCAAAGAACCCCAAACACACTAACCCTCCAATAAACCAGATAATTGACCTCTCCACCCAAGCAACCCTCCACTCCCACCGGAATCTCCTACCAAGCCTTCTCAACCCTAACCTCCCCCCCTCTCTCCCCAAATACCCTAAAGCTCCTCCTCCGCCAATCCTCCACAATCGGCCTCTTCCACGAACCATCCCCGAACCATATCGCGCATACTGCCTCTTCAGCTCTGTTGTTCAAAGATAAGGCGTTGAATGATTGGTTCGGACATCATCTTGAAGAGGTGTTTCCGGCGGGGGTGGAGTTGGCGGATGTGGTAGCTGGGGGTGAAGGGATAGGGATGGGGAAGGGAAAAAGTGCATTTAGAGTTGCATTTGGGGTTAAGGAATCTTTTTGGGAGTTTTTAGAGATGAATCCCGAACGACAGAGGAGGTTCTTGGGGGCGATGAAGGCGGTGGGTGGGGATGGAGACGGGGGACATGATTTAGGGCATGTGGTGGGGGGTTGGGATTGGGGGGGTTTGCCCGAGGGGGCGGTGGTTGTTGATGTGAGTATACCCTACCTAACCTCACCGTTTATTTCCCTTTCCTCTACATGCTCATTCCTTTCATTCGTTCATTCTAATCACATCCACCCATACCCCACCTCACTCTTACACATAACCCATACTAATAATGATAATAATATAAAAAACAGGTCGGCGGCTCCTCCGGCCCCCTCAGCATCGCCCTCGCCCAATCCACAATCCACACCAACCCGAACCTTACCTTCATGGTGCAAGACTACGCCCACACCATTGACTCCGGACGCGCTGGTCTCCCCCCCCCCCCCACTCTCAAAAACAGAGTATCCTTCATGGCGCACGACTTCTTCACCCGCAACCCATCTCCGCAGACGTATATGTACTTCGTCATGTATGTCATAATTGGTCGGATGGTCATGCGGCGAGGATTCTGGGTGGGATTGTGCCTGTTATGAAGAGGAGTAGTAGGATTCTGTTGGTGGAGGTGGTGGTGGTTGAGCCCGGGGTGGTGGGGAGGGTGCAGGAGAGGTATATGCGGTTAGTTTTCCCTCTTTCTTTTCCTGCTTTTGGGGTTGGGGGGTGGGGGTGGGTGAAGGGGTGGAATAAGGCTGATTTGTATAGGAATGTCGATGTGACTATGTTTCAGATGTTGGGGACCCAAGAGAGGAGTAGGGAGGATTGGGAGAGGGTGGTGGGGATAGTGGATGGGGGCAATGGGAAGGGAAAGTTGGGGATTAAGGGGGTGTCGAAGCCTGAGGGAAGTTGGGATTCGATTATTGAGGTTGGGTTTGTCTGAAGTTGGTCAGTTTGGATGAATGGATGGGATGAAGGGAGGGCTTTTAGTGGATGAATGGGTATAAGGGATGGGATTGTATATTCTGGCTGGGATTTATGGTGGAGAGGGGTTGAAACCTTAGGTCGATTGTTGATAATTCTTATAATATTTATTTGGACTGGAAGGAATGTTGATTTATTACTTGGGATGTGATTGACGATCCTTGTAGTGAATTTCAATGAGCAGTGGAGGGTTGTTCTCAGGTTATCCCTACACTTGGTATGGGTTGGGCCATGATAGCTCATCCCATCTCGTGTACCGCAGTCCAGTCAATCACTTCAGACTCAATGAATGTGCCTGCAAATACCCCTCCAAGGTAGTCAACTCTCCCCTTGCCTGCTCCGCCGACCACCGCACCTTCTCCTCCGTCCCCTCACCATAATACCCATAATCCTGGAACGACTTCAACATATCCGCAATATAGTCCACCATGAGTGGTGGCAAGAAACCCCGCCATATCTCCTCCGGCAGCTGGCGATAAACCACCGTCTTGCCCGACACCCGGCTCATCGTCTCGGCAATCTCCGTAAAGCTATACAGTGCAGTAGCACAGCACAACACCTTGCCTTCGTACTTGGCAAAATCGGCCAGAATGGCCGCCACCCATTTACCCGTGTCGCCTGCCGTGTTGATCAGTGGCAACTGCGTTTCTGGCGTCACGAATGAGGCCAGCGCGTACGTGCCATCGCCCATCGCACGCGGTGTCATGGTCTGGTGGAAGTTCGACATGAATGACCCGGGCGCGATAAAGGCGCTTCGGATGGGTAGGCTGCGGATGTATTGCTCGACTTCTTCTTTGCCGTCGAAATGGCCGCCCCACTTGAGTGCCCTGTTGGAGTTCTTGGAGATGTTGGGTAAGGACGAGTAGATATAGAAAGGGACGCCCACTGCGACCGCAGCATCTACCAGAGCGCGGCCGTGGTTGACTTCGTGCTCGTACGTGTGGCCATCGTAAATGGTGGTCGTGTTTCCGAAGACAACGTGGGCTCCGGTAAAGGCGCGCTGGAGGGATTCCGGGTCGGAGAAATCGGCGGAGACAATTTCGACACCTTTGGCGGCCAGTGCTTTTGCGCTGGAACTGGAGGGATCGCGGGTGGTGCCTCGGATGGTGTACTCCTGGCCTAGTTCCGGGTCGGCGAGGACGGTGTCGACAATGGAACCGCCTTGCTGGCCTGTCGCGCCTACAACAACGAGAATCTTGGACATTATGGTGATGCGGAGACTTGATTTGGTCAAGGTTGTGACGCAAAGATGAGCGGCAATAAGTAGGCACAAAGAGGAGGAGGGAGCGGAACAAAGAACGGACGCCGACACGGATTCCGGCTTTGCGCTTAACTCCGGTGCATGGTGGTTGGAGTGGAAATCGGTGTCATCTTGGCTCGACTCTCAATTCGGAGGATATGGAGGATATCCAACCCATCTGGTTCCTTTATGCCAGCCCGAGTGCGCCGGATTGGCCCGACCTCGTTTCACCTGTGCTGGGCGGTCATAAGCCTCGGCTGTCCTCGTAACACCTCCTGCCTCCCCGGATGCCGAATTTAGTTGATACCACGCGCAAACGAGTGAGATTTCTTGTTGGAACAGGTAGAAATATCGAACCGTCTATTCTCCAGACGCCAGCGGTATATCGTTTTGGCCTACTGGTATGAACTTGACATTTCGGAGTGGGAATCCCACCATGTCTGGCAGCTGACTGACCATCAATACCGAACAAAGGCTGCGATAGCTCATGTTCGTGTCAATCCCAGTCGGCGCGCCACTGACTCGACTGTTCCATTATGAGATCCCTGTTATCGGCTCAAAGGTATTCGCTCGTAGTAAATACGAGGAAGGTTCGTTCGAACCATGGCTCTGGATATAGCTGTATAGCCCTTAGGCACAGGTTACAAGACACACACCTAGTTTTGACCCTCGTATTAGCGATAGATCTCCAGTACTCATGCGACGGTATTCTCTCGACCATTGCCAGTTCGTATAGTCGCACGTATCAAAGCTCTCTGGCCAGTGATTTCTAGACCGAGCATCATCCGCTCGAGAAGGGATCAGATTATCCACTGGCATACGTGGAAGAACCTAAGTCTGTCAGTTTCAGTCCATCCAATGTGGCATGTCCCACACCCTCGGGCCATTGCTATGAATGAGCATCGTTGGAACCGATCTGGCTCGAGCCAGACATAACCCCGGACATGAAAGGGTCAGTGCGCCATCCATGGCATCCGGTGGCAGCCTGGGTTGAGCTACATGATGATTGACAAGGATTCGGTCGAATATCAAGGTGATCGTTCTCTCGAGTTAATATATTCACCCAAAGCCCATCCTTGCCATGAAAGGATGACTATGATGAAAGCTGGTCCCTCATCGGATGCCACAGCAGTTTTAGTCGGAAGCCTTCGTCTGGGCGAGTGTTATCTTCTATGAAGATCCCGCGGATTCTTTCGAAGTAACCTACCACCAAATGCCTTAGAGTATAGCTCGATTACCCGAACTTGCATGAATCGTAGTAAATTAGAGCTCTATGGCTGAGTACTATATTGCTGTCTTGAGCAGAATTCACTATGACCATTAAGCTCTGAGGATGAATAAGTGTTACGCATCCAAATGCCCTACTAGTGAGAGAAGTCTGCGTCATCAGTGCTCATTTGATTAGGCTGCCGCAAGTCTGTCATTGGCATTGTGAAGAACCCAAGGCCAAAAGACAGATTACGTACCTCAGTTCATAGCTTTGGGCTAGAACTCCAGCAAACTATTTCTCAGTCAACCATCGGCATTGAATCAGCTCCAGGCCCAAATTTCGCTTCTTGCGATCACCGTGAAGACTTATCCTATGGCCTTACCAATGAGCGGTCGAATCTGGTACGGGATACCCTACAGTTGATGAATACCGCATCAACTCAAACCAGTGATGACTGAATTCGTCCAGTGAGTGCATGTCGTCAACTTCCGACCGCAAAATCTGCACCCAAGGGCAGTCAATCCATAGCCGCATAATGGCAGAGTGACAAATCAAGACCTGTGGTGGGTCCACAACCATCTGCATAAGGCCTGGTAGGCAATATTTCGATGTCGCTTTCCGTTATTCAATGGGCCCAGAAACCGTGGACCAATTAATGGCGCAAATGCGATGGGACCTGCCAGTGTAGTATTTTGGGCGTCCAATCCCATCAAATGTCCCCTTTGGCTTGCATCTTCAAATTTGTGGATGATCATGCAGCGAGGCAGAGTAGCTGCATGAGATCCCGGAAGCCTATCATGCCGCCCCGTTGAGGCTTTGCTTGCCTGTCAGGTCCCGTCCTCGGCCAATGGCGGCTATTTCCTCATTTTGTGCGGGATTTTGTTGCAGGTCTATAACCGCGCCGGCCAGTAGATTGGCTTTCAAATGATAAAATACAACATTAGACTGTGTACTGCGACCGTCATGGTGACTACTAAATCAAAGAACGAAGCAACGAGCCCGGGCTCGGCGCCTAGACATGTTAGTGAAACAATGTGAGAGCCATGTTCGGTCACTGGAGACAGTCTATTCGGATAATTGGTCACCCGCGTCATCATACAGAATATACGCACGCATTCGAGGTGTGACCAGTCCTTCGCGCGATCCTACTGGTTTAGCAGTCAATATATTGGAATAGCGGGTGCTACCATGGAACCGCTTCACGTAAACCGAGTCCTGCTCTCAAGCAAACAGCGGGAATCCCAGCGAAGTAGAAAGGAGATAGCCACTGCAAGGGATTAAACTAGGGAATTCTCTCGGCGGATACCATCTACCACTACCATCAAATGAATTATCCTCGTGATATCCATGGGCGCGTTCGCAACCGACACCTGTAGCGCTCGCATGTCCCTGCGCGTTTGATAGGCGCTTAACTAACGCTCTGAAGATATCATATGCGCAATGCAGCTGCAACTGCAAGTGTATTTGAGTGCTCTATGGCTGGCAGTATAGTGGTGCATCAAAGTATTGTTCGGACCCGGGTCGGCGACGGCGTCAACAAGAGGCGAACGGCCATCTGCGGTCTCGTCAACGCCCCTTTCATGGTCGCATCTTCTTTCGGCATGTCCGTCTCCTTTTCTGATGCCGGAATCCACGTGGTTGTTATTCGAATAGTGCGTCATTCTTGACGGAAGCCAGTCGAGATTGAAATGCGACCAGGGTCGATGACAAATAGCTGGGTGACGGGAGATCTGCCTGTCGATCACACGAATCAGCCTCCAGGAAAGGACCTCCACTTCTGCAAACCTCTACTGCCTTTGACTTGCTAGCAGTCCCAGCCATAACATTATCCTCATGCTCCTGTACCTGGATGGTGGAATGTGATTCGACGCGACAATCTTGACCGAGGAACTAGAAGAGGGTCTGGGTTCATCCGTGCGGCCAGTGATAAGGTTAGCCTTTGGTGGGGTGCAGATGAACCAAAAAATGGAGACTCACCGCAACCTTGGCATGGGAGGCATATCACGGCGCGCGAGATGGTTCCTGGCACACGGTCATCTTATCCGGCGGTGATTTGAACATCAAACTAGAGGCAGAAGGGGATTCTCCGAGACAAGAGAGATAAGCTTCATGTGGGAGAAGAGGATGGAGGATGGGAAGAGAGGAGGGGAGGAGAGAAGGTGGGAGAGAACAAGGCTGCCGGGCGGGTGTTTACTGTTTAGGCTGTTTGTCTCGGCCATGTGATTCGCCTCGGCTGCCCCTCCTTCTCTTCTCTCTCCTTCATCCCCTCCTTCTCTCCCTTGTCGACTGCGTGGTAGAAAGGTGCGTTCTCCACATTAACCCCTCGAGGTCTTTACTAACTCGGTTGCAGATGCATACTAACTACAGCACCGCGGCCGTAAGGAAGCCCATCCGAAAAAATCCCGCGGCCTGATTGAGGCTGCTGGGAATGCATGCACCATCCTTATCACTAACCGCTCAGGCCGGGATTTTCGGAATGAATAGCGCGCCTGTGTTGGGATCGACTACGCAACACCTTCTCAATAGCAACCAATGAGCGCGGCTAGCATCACTATAACTTTCCGGACTTTGCCCGATCACGAACCTACCATCGAGGGATAGGAGATAGCGTGGGTGGTGCTGTCGCGGAATCTCGCTCCCACCCCCCATTGGCCGCGGGGGCCACTGTAGATTCAATAATGTCTTTGTTCGGCCTTCACGGGCTCCATTTTTGCCGGTCAAGACAGCAGCCCTATCGCCCGCCCAGCGGTCTCCATGCTAGATCTACGATCTCTCTCCAACTGATCTGCAGGATTCCCACCGCTGCCCAATGACACCCAATCCCTCCCCTCCGATAAAGATGGCTCAGGAGGTGGATGTCGATCATCTGTGAAATGAAGCATCGCATCCCAGTAGACCAACTGAGACACGGCGGGTCAATTATACCCAGCCCAGGAGATAGATCATTTGAGAGAACGAGAAATCGACACCAATCAAGCAGCATGTTGAGCGCATCTGAGGGCTTACTGTGGCAAAGTCGGGCCATCAATCTCCGACAACACCCTCAAAAGGAATCGGTTCAGCCCGCCACGAGTTGTGCAAATGGAGGGGACACGACAGCAGACGTAGACAGCGGGTATTTCCGCCGGACAGAGACTAGAGGATGTGACTCGGACCTGCTGCAGGAGCAGCGAGGGAACTGTGCTCCTGTGAATGTGGCTTGCAGCTGACTAGACCGGGCCCACGAACCAACCCTAGTTCTCAGGTAGGGCGCGAACTGGCCGTTCGTGTTGGCTTGCGGCTGAACGGGGTTCAGGTGTTCATCTGACGGCATCATGGGGCAGTTCCAATAGTTCCCTCGCCCAGGCCACCATCTCGCTGGTGGCAATTCACTATCTGCTCCAGGCCCCGTTTGCTCCTCTCGTTCACACAAACGAACCGGTGGGCTGGAGTGGGATGTAACCCACCAGTCCCCTCTTCTCTATTCCTTGCCTTCACTTCTCTTATACCCCTCACCTCTCCTACTACTTGGGAAATGTATTTATTACCTCCCTACTCCCCTCACCCATCTACTCATCCGTTCCCTGAGCTGGCCTTGATCTCACACTTGTCTAATCTCTCGATCCCTCATCCCAAGCTGCCTGAGGCCCGATCCTTTCCTTTATCACCCAGGCTCAACCTTCATTATGAGCACCATTTTGGAAACCTTCCCCGAATACGCCGACACAGCCCTGCTCGATCACTTGCGGGAGACCGAGTACAACTATCTCGATGAACAAGGGCAGACCTACCTGGATTATACCGGCTCCGGCCTCGCGGCCAAGTCGCAATACAACGCCCACAATGCGCGCCTGACCGAGCATATCTTTGGCAACCCACACTCAGTCAGTCCCACCAGCGAAAACTCGACGCGACTGGTCGAACAAGCGCGTTCCCACGTCCTCGCCTACCTCAATGCCACCCCCGATACATATACTGCCATCTTTACCCAAAACGCCACCGGAGCCGCACGCCTGGTTGGTGAAGCCTACCCATTCACCCGGCAGAAGACCTTTATCCTGACGGAGGACAATCATAACTCGGTGAATGGCATTCGTGAGTTCGCGCGGGCTCGAAACGCACGCACAGTCTACGTGACCTCGCAGAGCCCGGAGCTACGAGTCAATCCGGCCGTCCTGGCGGAGGCACTCGGAGGCCACTGGTGGGAATGGGGATTGGACAAGATGGGCATCGCCAAGGGAGGCCGTTCAGCGCGCGAGCGCGGGCTGTTTGCCTACCCAGCCCAGAGCAACCTTAGCGGGGTGCGCCATCCTCTGGAATGGGTCACCCTGGCCCAGGAATGCGGCTATGATGTGCTGCTGGACGCCGCAGCCTACCTTCCCACCAACAGACTGGATCTGTCAGACGGCAACCCACAACCAGACTTCGTCATGGTCAGCTGGTACAAGCTCTTTGGATACCCGACCGGACTGGGTTGCCTGATCGCGCGCCGTGATGCGCTCTCCCGCCTGTCTCGTCCCTGGTTTTCAGGAGGCAGCGTGCTGGCGGCGGGGGTGGTACATCGGCATCACACCCTGGCCGCCGATGAGGTTGGATTCGAGGATGGCACCCTTAACTTTCTGTCAATCCCAGATGTTCAGGTCGGCCTCGAGTGGCTGGAGCGAATTGACATGACAATGATTGCCACCCGCGTGCGCTGCCTGACAGGCTGGTTCCTCCAGCGCCTGCTTGCCTTGCGACACAGCGACGGCGCGCCGATGGCGGAAGTTTATGGACCCACTGACCTCAAGCGCCGAGGCGGCACCGTCTGCTTCAACTTCCTCGATTCCCAAGGCAAGATTGTCGACGAGCGACTCGTGGCGCACGAATCGGCGGCCGCCTCGTTCTCCTTGCGCACCGGGTGCTTCTGCAACCCGGGCGGCATGGAGAACGCCTTTGGGTTGGATGCCCGTCTGCTCCGGCGGATGCGCCGCCGCTTGCGCAAGGTCACCACGATCGACGGCTACATTCATGCCTACGGACTTCCGTCGGGGGGAGCGGTCCGAGTGTCGTTTGGGCTGGCTTCCAATGTGGCTGATGTCGATCGATTCTTCGAGTTTGCAATCAGGACCTACCGGGATCGTGTGACAGACAGCAAGGGGCTGTCTCCCCGTCTTGGCTGCTGAATGCAGCATTTGGGTTTTGCGATAACGAGCTAGTCGATGTGATGTTGTAAGAATTGGGTGTAAATTTGTGTGATCGTCGTCCTCGGGATATGGTTGAGGACCGCGGTCAAGATCCCGGCTGATGTGCAATGTACAATGAGTTAGTCAATATTATATTCCTATACGCGTTTCAAGTCCAGGACCTACCTCAGTCGATGTACCGGCGAGACTCCGGTGGGGATGTCGCACCCAATCTGCTGTCCACGATTGTTCCTCCAGCGATGAACAGGCAACTGGCCATGACGGCCGAAATTATACTCCGGGTCTTCCTCTTCGATCCCTCCGATTCTATCCCTGCGACGGGCGGGGCAAACCGAGAGCAGACAGGTTTTTTGACATCGGCTATTGCGACTATTGACGTCGAGGGGCACAGCCACGTCAAACGAAGCACGCCACACTATTTCTGGCGCGCCACAGAGGTTTCTTTTGCACCTGACATCAACCCCGCCGATCGCATCGGTCACATCCAGTGATCGCATGCACGGCGCCCCGTTTCTTCGACTGCTTGCATGAACCGGTTCACTCGGCCCGTCGATCCTTCCCGATCGGGCACATGGGTTGGAACCGGTTCTCTTTAGCCACGCCGGTTGGGATGGCTGGTGAATTGGCCGCGGGGAGCCTCCCGAGGGATCAATAGTTTTGTCGTGGTGATGGCTAGTCGGGGTCTAACTCTTGCCGCCTCGAAATTGAGCCGGACCATCTCAGCCCAGCAGGAGCTACGACCTGCCTATCTGGGTACGTACTGGGTACCTCGGAGTACTTCTGCCCTGCCAGGTCTGTTTGTGGCTTTCCGATGACGGTGTGTCCAGCCGCAGCCTCAGCCCTCCGGCGGTTGACCAATCATGGGTGGCGGGCACACCCGGTTCGCGTGTTCATCCCTCGGCTAGACCGCATCGGGGCACCGGTCCCTGCCAAGCGCGTCCAATCGGGCTTAGAATCGCGAGCATCCGAGGGGTCGTGTGGTCGGTCCTCGATCGATACCGGGCAGCACTTCCGGACCGGAGGCAGCCGCACGAGCGTCCTAAGAGATGACAGCCTATCAGTGCTGTTGATGGGCTGTTGTTTGCCACGCTTGAATGGCGATGGCAGCAGCAGGCCAATTTTTGTGAAGCATTGGGTTGAAATTTGTGCTACATTTATACATTCCTCGTGCGTTCATAACTTGTATAACTGCGGAGGGACCGCTTCCGAGTGGTTCATGATATGTTGAGGGTTGAGTATATCGTTGCTTTCCATCAGTCGCTCTGTGAAATCCATTAGTTATGCCTAGACGATTATTAGTATGGACAGAGTCCACACTCTTGTGACAAGCCAATGTTGCCCCTGCCATTCCCTGTAATTGTATCCTAGTTGCCAAATATATATCACTGCAGTCAATTCTAACCATGTGGTTTATTCTTCAACACTTTCCACCCTATTTCGGCAGGTAAACCTGTACATCCAGAGCGAACTATATATCGAAATACAGCAGACCCCTGGTTCGGTCGACGACCGATTCGATCCCTGAGATGGATCGGCCTGTTTCAAGGCGCGTCACTCCCGCCATTTCCCGTGCCGTGGCATCTCCACCACCGGTTTCACCCTGTTTCACCTAAACAGTGTGGAGATTAAGCTTAATATTTAAAAGGTTATTCCTCCCTACAGCTCCTATCATTGCCCAGCTTCATTCATTCCTTCATATTTGACCGTCTGTCACTCATTACCATCACCATGTTCTTCAAAACCCTGCTTCCTCTGCTTCTGTCCTCCTCAGCGCTGGCGCTGCCCACCCTCACCACCCGCACCACCCAAGCCTCCACCGAGCTGTGCGGCGATTACGACTACATCATCCTTCAAGATGCCCCATGGATCGTCTACAACATGCTCTACAACGCTGACGAGATTGTCGGCTCCCAGTGCACCAACTACGGCGAGATGACCACCTCTGCCAATGGCACTAAGGAGGTCATCTGGAGCAGTGTCACTGACATTGAATACGTCGAGAGCACGTACGTCATCCCCATCCCTTATCCACACTCAAATTGACTTTTATGTTATCCAGAAACAACGTTCCCAAGGGCTACTCCTTCGTCGGACTCACCCAGAACCTCGAAACCAAGATCTCGGCCATCGACTCCATTCCCGCTGAATACTCGTGGACTCGCACCAACACGACTGCCTTCAAGGGTACCTCCCATACCATCCCCACAACGACCCGAGCTGATTGAATATAGGAAACATCTGCTTCGACTTCATGACCAATGACGTCAAAGGCGACTCGACCTCTTCGTCCTCTCACGAATTGATGCTCTGGCTGCAGTACGAGGGTGGCCAGCTCCCTATCGGTTGGACTGACGGCGCTGTGGCCACCATCGACGACCTCTTCGGTACTTCCTGGAAGCTGTATGAGGGTGTCAATGATGACAGTGGCATCACGGTCAGCACTCTTATGCCTACTACCCAGTTCGAGGGTACTTTCTCTGGTGATTTGAAGGAGTGGTTGCTTGCTATGGTCAACTTGGGGAGATTTACTAAGGAGACTTATGTGAATGTTGGAAATGCGGGGTATGTTTTCTATTCTTGTCCCCCTTCCTGGTGTGAGAGGGAGAAAGAGAGGTGGTACTAATGGTTGTATAGAACCGAGTTCTTCTACGGTAACTCGGTTATGAACTCTACTCTTGGTCTGCAAATTAACCTGGACTAAGTGGATTGTTCAGAGGGAGAATGCTGGGTGTGATGTGGTCTGGATGTACAGGTTCTATATATGTATATCTAAAGTAGAGCCTGGAATTATCATTGTGCTGCTGGGCCGAGATCTCAACTGGTTTATATGACCATTTTCTCATGCTTTGCTCTCAAAGTCAAAATATAATAAAGCCTTGGAACATTCGCGCTACATGACAGATCTATCCCCACAGCATGCTACTTGTCTATTGGATAACACCCAGTCATCCACTGAGTAGCCCCCTTACGCGAACCATGGCTTCATATACTAAAGATCCAAAGACATCACATATGAACGATAATGAATGATGAATATCACAACTTTTGTATATCACAACTTTTGTAGCTCACAGCAAGGGATAACTATCCAACCCACAGCCTTCCCTTCGACCAACCAGACAATAAGTCGTTGATCACCACGAATCTTCCCCATCGAGCGCCATATCATAATCATCATCCCCACCAGCAGAAATCTCCACCCCCGGCAACGCCAACAAAGCAACATCCCTCAAATGCCGCTCAATATGATCAAGCAACTGCTCCGGATCTGTCGCGTCATCTCTCTTCAAAAAGCACAACGGACATTCCCTAATCCCTGCTGGTCGCGTGAGCTTAACAGGGGGACGACCTGTCTCCCGACTACAATCAAACGTCGGATGAGCCCGATACAGATGCTTCAGGAGACGGTCTTTGGTTCTGTATTCTCGATACTTGTTGAGCCTCTCGCACGGGAAACACTTCCAGTATTCTTCACATCCGTGTTCGACCTCCATGTGGGTTTGCAATTCGTCTCGTCTGCGGAATGGGTCGTACTTGCACCCGGAAACGAAGCAGGTGTATGGGGCGAGGTCGCGCGAAACGTGGATCCTATGTGCCATGAGCAGTGTCTTCATGAATAGTAGCTGCAGGGGTACTTACTCCCAGTTCCCATGCTCGGCATCAGCCCGGAGTAGGGTATCCCCACAGAAAGGACAGATGTAGGTCTGTTCTCCTTCGGCCAGCAGCGGGGCCACAGGCCATCGCGCATTGATCAGAGACCCCGAGACCGGTCGTCCTCGTCCTTCAACATAGCAGAAGATTTCCGATCGAGTCACTGCCCTGTTATATGCAGCCCGTTTTGCCCAGAAATCAAATCGATTCTTCCTGCTCAAGACCTGAAACACCACCTGCAAAATCGGCTGCATCCTCGCATCCGAAAACTCACTCGCCTTCACCAAAAGCCCTTTCTTCATCTCCCCCGTAATCCTCGGCGCTCCCGCAAGAATCACCCTCAGCACCCTCTCCCTCAAGTCTGTCAACCCCGCCACGTCCAAATCCTCACGACATCTATACCCCCGATTGATCAAATGAATATACTCGGTCATCCCAAATCGGGAATCCGGCACCTGGCACAAATGCCGATAATGCGTAGCCTCCAGCATATTGCCGAAAAACTGTAACGTCCGAAGACATCTCTCCACCGTCTGTTTGGATTTCTTCACCTGCACTTTCCATTCGGAACAAACATCCCTGTTGTAGGCGGAATCCGAAACGTGATATTCGTCCATATAGTACCCTGTGCTTATCGGTCTGGGGAACTCGGGGCGTTTCGATGCTATGCCGAACCGTTAAAGTTAGTATATCTGTACATATACCTACACAGGGGCTGTGAACATCAGGTACATGCCAATATCAATACATCTTTCCAACGCACGCCTCAATTGTCGCACATTCTCCGGTATAACGCTTCGAAGCTGCGTCTCCCGTCGTAGGGTATCTTCGTCCAGGAGACCGTTAGATGTCAGTCCCAGGCGGAGCCTAACCGTCCAGTTGGTTTGATACTTGAGGAGTTGGCTAACAGCCCAGCCTTCTGTCATGAGGACGGGGAAATCTCGGCATGTTTCGAGGAGGGGGATAATAGAAAGGGAGTCTGCGTTGATGGGGCGGGAATGTGCCATTTTTTGGAATTTGGTTGCGCCAATTGGGAGAGTTCAGGGGAAGTGTGAGAAGGATGGGGGGTTTTATGGGAGGGTTGTGAAGGGGGGCGAAGTGGTAGGGCCAATAGGGAAGAGGGTATTTGGGGGAGGTTTCCGGATCCTTATGAATAATATAGGAAGATGTCGGGGTGTTACTGGCGGTGATTGCCGTTTCTTTTCACTGGGTGTGGTGATGGGTTGTGGAGAGTTCAGATTAATTTAACTACGTGGTACGAGGGGTACGAGGGCTGTGTGAATTTGAGATATCTCCGTTTTTTTCTCGGTCACTCCCTAGTATTGCAAACATGTGATTATGAATCCCGACTTGATGTTCTGTCGGTGATGGACTCGAGAAAGGTTATATAAACTCCTTCATCCTCGTCTGTTCTCCCTCTTTCTTTCTTCCATCATCAGCCTTCTCTATTCATATTATATCATCGCCATCGAGGCCTCACAACTGGCCTTGGTGGCCCAGTGGCTGGGGGACGAATCCAGAAGCATCGCCCCCCAGTCACCAAACTCGGTTCTGCACATACGCCGGCAGAACAGCAAATCTTGAAAAAAAGCTCACTGAACCCAACATGTATGCCTGTCCATCTTACCACCTTTTCATGTCTCAGAAATTCACTGACCGTGACACAAGTCGCATGTCCAGAACAACCAATGTCGATATTTCCAATACAGACGGACCTTGTTGCTGATGCTCGGCTGTCTCAATAGCCTTACTCGCCAAATGCCTCGTCACTGGGTGTTGATACTTGGTCATGCTTGCGTCAGATGCCAAGTCCGGCGCAGAAAGCGATGTGGCCGGACATGTTATGGTTTGCATTCTGCCCTAACAGCACTTGCCCCATTCGCCTTTCATGCAATGTTGCGGGTTGCGGTTTGTAGTACAACTCAGTATCAGATTCGGAGTATCACGATCTCGATGAACCTAACGATGACCGAATCATTCTGGTGTGGATAAAATGGCTTCAAGAATCGGGAGCTCGGAGGAGAAAAGGCAGCGGACATTGAAGGCGGTTGCGCGATGTCTTAAGGCTGTCTGTCTGGGCGAAGCTCGGAAGGGGGGTGTTGTCACTTGTGGCCACTGCAATACACACCGTGGGGGTGGCAAAACAACACTTACCGACAAGCAAACTGAGATCCAGGGTAAACTTGACCATCAGCCTGAAGGTGACATTTGCTGTTAGTTTTCCTGACCTTCCATCCTGTGATTGCCGTGAAAGCTAACATATCATGACTATTCTAGAATCGGTTAGATGTGACCCCTACTGTTCCCAATCCTAGTAACCCTCAAGTTCGTGCCCTCTACAGCACGGGATATGGATAAACATCCCGTCCTCAACCCAGCTTGTTCAAAAGATACTTGAATTGGACCCGCAAGAACAATTGATGACATCACTTTCTATGGTGTCCGTGCTTGGACGCCGCACATTAGCTGGTGAACCATTGAATCTAAGCTCAATGATGAACTCCAACTTCTACTATCACATGATGCGTCAGCAGATCCTGCCACTGCTCGTACTAAACCAAGGGGCATTCAACAGAACATTGAACAAAGGTGTTCATCAATGTTATATCTTCCCTATACCTACGCCGTTCGATGGGGAGCATGAATATAATAAATGTCAACGATCGACCCACAGGGCCATATCTTAACCACACCATATTGGGGAAACACGGCACACTTCAGGACTCGTGTACGATGAGAGGACAAGCTAAGCACCATGTCACCAGACTCTACGTTTAGCTTAACATGGCTGGGAAGCTTATTAAGGTTATTCTGCCCATTACACTGGCCAGGCCTGGCTCAAATGGGGATTAGCTGTGTTTGACATATTATTGTCGGCACGTGTGGTCACTACCCGGATTGGTTGCTCGTTTGCGATTGAGTACTCTGCATCAGAAACCCACCAGATAATGGAGAAGTACTAGGTCCTGGCCTGCGGATGGCCTTTAGCCGTCCAGCGCTGGCAGTATAGAGACAGTCATGATGACTGCTTCGGTGGGATGTGCAGAGCTCCAGGTGGCGCTATCCTGGTACCGCAGAGCCTCGCATCTTCGAAGGGAGATACGTCCAATGAATACCTTAAGGCCGCTAAGCTAGCATTTTCCGGCGATGCTGACGGATACAAGGAGACACTCAGGAGCATAAACCTCAAGAAGACAGGGCATATGCGAAAGGATATACTAGGTACCACGGTGTCAGGCAGTGCACGGCTGATAATCGTTCCTCAGGTGCAGTTTCTCGTGGGGAATATAGCCCTACCTCGGAACATAGCGCGGCTCATGCGTGTCCCCGTCAGATCAAGTGACCCAAGCACTGGAAAATTTACTAATACTATTGGGGAGAGGTGCGTAGAGGAAGGAGATTGGGCTATACTCGTGAGGCCACCATCCCTTACGTACTTCAGCACACAGCCAGTCAGAGTCCGCCTATGGGATGTACCTACCCTTGGAATATCCCCCGATGACGTAGGCTTCTGGCATGGCGACTTTGACGGAGATGAAATGCACGTATACCCTGTCTATGAAGAGGATTCCATAGACGAGTGTGAGAGATGGCACAGGGAGGGACACAAGCCTTTTCGCAAGGAGATGGAGAAGATCCGCTCTATGGGGTACAAGGGTGAGAAGGGTAATACCGCGTTTCCCTTCATACCTATGACCAACGTGACTATGTCTCACATAAGAGACGGTGGTGACATGCCTGAGTTCTCAGGTGGCGCGCGTATGAAAAAGGAACACTACGCTGCCACGGGCACACGCTTTAGATCTAACATAGAGAAGGACTATGTAAGGGAGTCTATCAGGGGCATGTCAGATGTTGCTAGGCAACAGCTTACCCAAGGAAAGATAGGGTACATGTCGCGCATAGCAAAGGTAGTGTCTATGTGCTTCCCTAGGCGCGGTGCGGATATAGTCGCACAGACTTCCCAAGGTGTTGTAGTACTCCAGGAGGGCGCCGGGGAGTCATACGGGTGCCCTGCCATCAGGGGTATATCAGCCATATGCAGCGTGGCTCAGCAAGCGGCATTGGATTCTCATAGAGCAGGTGCCGAGAGCATGGCATCCTACGACATGGTATCCAACATGCTAACAGGCGGTGATGACACCGTCATCGTTCTGCAGGCTACTAGCCCCATCGTTGGTCTGGCTAGGTGGAAATTTAGGAAAGGTGATGGTTACGTTGCGATAGTGGACAGGGCGCATGTCGAGGCTTTCGATGCCGAGGGTGTGGTTGGCTCGTACTCTCCGTGGGTGTTATGCCTGGTAGAGAATCCCATGGAGGAATGCAAGGTAGGGCTAAGGCTCGTATGTAACTATTTCTCTGTTCCCATGTCTAGCGACGAAATGCTAGACGTTGCGCATATGTTGGTTTTTAAGTGCGGTGAGTCTGTGTACCCTATAACGTGTGCGACGGGGCTGCGGAAAAGAGGCATAGGCTGGGTTGATCATCTCATGGCTACAAGCTACTCTAACATAGACGAGATACTGAGAGACGGCGCAGGGGCTGAGACGCCGCTTACAGGAACTTGTGCAATGTTCACAGGGAACTTCAGAGAGCTCAATGGGTGACGTAGCCCAGCGACTCGAATACAGGGCACACCCACATGATGTCGTATACTGTACCAAGACCCGCTGCAGACGTGTAGCGCGTTACCTCTTTGGATATCCTCGTAGCTATCTCTGCTTTGCTATACTGCACGATCATCTCCGGCGATGCATCCTCTATCTTCACGTTCTTCGGATCTCCGTTAAAATCTACATACGTGTAGCAGCTGCCTCCCTCTGCGCGTATTACCTTGGATAAGTCCATCAGCGTCAGGCTACTGAGAGCGCAGGAATCCCGTGCCCTGGCGCACATCAAGGCTATGGCTGACTTGGCCTCCTGGGTACTACCACCGTAGAGTATCATATCCACGGTACACTTACTAACCTTACGGCATATGCCTAGAGCATCCTTCCTGGCTACAGGTATACCCTTGTACCTTACATCTCCGCTGCTAGACATATACGCGTAGTTCTTCTTCCCCAACAGCAGCATTCTCTTGTGCAGTCCCTCGAGACACATATCCATATCCCTGAAAGGCGTGAAGCCCAGTACACATTTCAGCACAGCTAACGCAGCATTACAATGGTCTCTCAGGCTCCCATGATACTTCGCAGCAGTTACGTTGGTACCAGAGAGAAAGCAAGAGTCAGTATCACCGTAGATAACCCGCAGGCCACATTTCTCGAACACGCATATAGAGAGCGCAAGGCACCACCGACCAAATGCTGTGGTAGCAGCCGAGCACGAAGGCGAGTATAACGTAGACATCTCGTATACAAAAGAGCCGTATATACTATTAGCACCTACCTTGAGCGCCATAGCACGCGTGGGGCGTGAAGCCTTGTGTTTCCTCCTCTCATCCACAAGCTTCTGCAGGGTCTGGGGTACCACGCCTTTATTAACAGTGCTGAAGCGCGCCGTTCTGCCGCTACATACCGCTGACACGCTATACCCGTCCCACGTCACAGCACCCTCGCTACGCAGGCTCTCCGCTGGGGTCAATATAGCGTCGGGTGATATGTTAGCACCTATCATTATCGTAGGGTACATGGAAGAGAAGTCACACACGGCCACATCATCGTGGATACCTCTGGTAGGAGCAGCGACGTAGCCACCTTGATACTTGCCATTGGGTAGACATTTGGCCCAGCAAAAGCACATGCCTCTGGACAAGCATTCCGACGCTATCACCGTCGCTGACATCATACCAGTAACGTATCTTATACAGTCCCATACGGGTGCACATAGAACACATGCTAGGTTGGGTATGTCCTGGTCGGCTCCCGTGAGCCCCCATAGGAGGGCTGTGACCCTGCTATCGTTCATATTGTAGTCGAGCATGCTGTCTATGTAATCGCCGATCATACCTGGCATCCGGGTCTTTGCGGGAGCCCCGAGCTTGCGTGAAACAGCACCTAAACTCAACTGAGGGTACCTATCTCTCTGAGTGCGGTCCAAGTATACATATAGGTCTACATTGTAAACACCGGGTACGTTGAGTATATACCCTACCCTGTTGCCGAACGCCGAGCGTGTTACAGTCCTCTCAAAAAATACATCGACCCTCTCTGTTACATGGACCAGCATACAGTAGTTATTAAAAACATATAAGTTCCATCTAACTAGCCATATAGACACATGCTTGGATACAGTCTTAACAAATTCTTTAACAAGGACACCGCTGTTACTAACCACTGTACATTATCTAAAGCCATTATTTATTATTATTATCAGTAGCCTATATCCACATGTACACTATAAAGTTAGTGATATTATCTATAACTCTAGAAATAGAAAAGTATTTCTCTTATTAATACTTATATCTATCTTTATATCATATCCGCACATGCAGCTTTCTAATATTATAGAATATCTTACTATATCAGGCTTACATGAACTACCTATATTAACACCATACATTGATATCTATCTAAATTCATTTATATCACTATTCTGAGATAGCACTGTAATAAGCAGTATCTCTAATCCAGATTTATTACATATCAGCTGTGGTATAGACTTCTTATCAGTATTTATAAAAATACCTACTATACTCATCACCCTGTTAAGCTCTACCAGAGCGCATGCAGCTCATCTTTAACCAGCCCTATCCATTAGATCCTCAAACCGCTCTCGACCTTACATAATAATATTGATATATCTATAGTTATACATACGCGTGCAGGCTATAACTACAGATTATTGTAGCTGTACACTAGCCATATTCAGTAACATTAATAGTATAGAATACGGTATGGAGTATACTGAGAATGACTCGTGCCTGGAAGGGCCCGGTGTAGTCTTTATAGATAATAATAACTGGAACTTTATATTAAATAATAATGACTTGCTTGAAGCATACTATAGCCTCAGGCAGAAGGTTACGGATATGGGGTATCTTGCGTACAGCAAGGGGAATATGTATTTCTATCTAGATGCTGCCTGACAGTGGAGCTTGCTTATTGCTAAGGACTTGCTAGCCCGTATATGTAAGATAATGGGCAGTACCAACGTCTCCGTCAACACATCTGAGGCTGTAGAGCATTACTATCCGTGGTTGGATCAGAAGCCCTATTACCAAGTATTATGTGTCTCTGCTATACCGTATCCGTCCATGGGTTAGGGGTATAGCAATTGACAGCTGATCCTATCCATCATGGAAGCGAGGCGTCTTTGACCTGGATATCCGGTGGCCGTGTTCAACAGTTGTTGGGGACAGCTATACTGGGGTAATGGCCATTTCAACCTCGACGATATTGCATAACCCTACTCATTTGTCTCCTAGCGGAGCTCTTGAAAGGTAATTGTGTGCCGTCGTGCGTCGTGATCTTATGACTGTACCTCGATGAGGTCTAGATTACTGGCCCAGAAACCTGACCTACGATAATGATTGTTGGACCATCTCCATCGTGGCCTTCTCATTATAACTTTAACTGTCATTCTTCTCAGAGGTCTGTCCGGAGAGAAATTCCTGATCACGGGCAGCTATGACGGGACAGGATGTTCACATCGATCAGTCCTCATTGCCATTATTTGACTTGATCACCAGATTTATTGCCAGGTTTTTATTATCAACGATTACATACAATGCAACCACCAACACCATGATTTCAACAATCCATGTGCGTCATTACGCAAATCCCTCTATTCTGGAGTCTCTACCATCACTCCAACAGCAGCTGAAACCACACTGGTGGCCTTCTTCGTGCACATCCCGAACCTCTCAAAATAAACATATCATTGCTCTGGGTCTCCGAGGTCTGTATCCAGCGAGGTATGAAACAGCTACTTATGACGACACGACACGGGTGCAAGACTCCAATGACCCTGTCTCAAACGAAGATAACCGTCCGATGGCTGGTTGGGTATCCACGTGTGAATACCATTCACTCATGGACGAGTCATGACTTACGGGTATGACGGAGCCATTCCATCTGAGGCTGTAGACCCGGCGAGGTATGAACTTCTTCAAGGACAATGGGCTAGGTGCCCTCGAGGAGGGAGATGCCTCATCCACGATGACCATCACATCACCCAAACTGACGACTCCTCATTTCTTGGAAGCCGTGGGATCAGAGCACCTCTTCTGCTATCAAACAATAAGTCTGGTTCCAGAAGCGATCTATCAACAGGATCGTTGTGGATTCCTATGATGTGTTCTGGTGCCAAGTTCCTTTGGGCTCGAAGGAAGATATATAAATCGGGCCGAAATCGCCACGAATGCATTCAGACCTTGATGGTGAAAGCACATAAGGTCTTGCTTCTTTTCAGATTAACCTTTGTGTTCCTGTGACCATTACAAAAGTGGCACGGGACTCGTTGCTGAAAAGGGTTAGACCCTGAAAGGCAGAGAAATCTCCCAAAGCTGCACAGAAACCCTCCAGGGAGCATTGTCTATAAGAAGGACCGGTTTGCCTGTAGTCAGATCGTTTCTTCAGCGAATTCAATGCCTATTACCGACCACCTTACCTGGAGTAGTCTTACGGCTTTTAGCCCGTCACAGTTGCTACCAGGAACATATTGAGACCTTGATGGAGAAAGCACATGAGGAATTTTATGTCTTTTGGTCTATTCTTGTCTTCAATGGCCTCTAAAGAGTGAGAGAAATACACCAACTCCAGGCGAGCTGGCGGAAAAGACGAATGCTGGAATCAACAATCCTGACAGACACTTTAGGTAATATGTGGAATTCCAAAATGTTTGGCTCTGCACACACACCACAATCGGAACGGGATGGTTTTCGGTAGCAACCATATCAAAGACCTAGACATCTTCTGAAGGTCAGACTTTGAAACAACTGATACCTTTGATCGACATTACTGGAGCTCTGCTACCCGTCTAAAAAAAGGCGGGTAAAACAACTCCCAAAATTTTGCCTACCCTAGATAAATGGATATGAAGTCGAGCAAGAGAGCCCAGTGTTACAAGCTATATTAAATATTTTATCTATTACGAATATGGATGCAATGAAGCTAGGATATCACTTCTAAACAAAGTTGGTGTTGAAGAAAGCGAAAGGGAAGAAACGAGTACAATCTCGAAGAAAGAGATATTGTGTATTATGAAAAACGTAAATATATCTGATCCATCTCAATAACTGGATTAGACAGTAGTTTAGCCGCCTGATTATATTTTCTATCCGTATACAAGCGAAACGAAGAATCATTTGCAATTCATATTCCTACTTGCATTTCCAACAGTCAGTTGATAATGTAGCTTTATGGGTCTCCTCCATTTTCTTTAAGATTTAAATATCGTATAACGAACTATTAAATTTATGTTATACCTTGGCTAGGGCATGAAGTAAGCCTCGTCAACACGTATGGCTGACAGTCTAGCTTGACGCTACAGTCGGAGGAAGAAATGTGCTAAGGATATACATCACCGCTGATGGGTCCAAAGTAGAACAGTTCGTGAATTCTTTGGCTCCAATAGCTCTTCTATATGATACACTCCTTGACTATTCTGCTATTTCTGCCTTACCCGCATCGCCACTCGTTACAAGTTGGGAGGTAGTACAGAGCACATTGACCGGTGTCTATCCGCATACCTTATTCTGCGTGTACAATTATAGCAGGCTCTCTAGGAAAGCATCATGTCATAAAGCATCGCGATGAGTTCTGGATTTAAGATTAAGTGGCGTTGTGATGGTCCTTTCATGGAGCCTCTATATCTTGTAGGGAAGGATATATCTCGGAGACAGAAGACTGGAGTGACATCAGTCATCCAGTCTTCCTGCTGCTTACTAGGAGAATAAATCCATTGCAGGACCTGGATAGGTAAGCAATTAAGGTTCCATTCTTAACCTGTGCGTCTGCCTCAGAGCAATGTTGGGTGCTTCCCCGCGTCAGAGGACTGTTGACAATAACAACGACAACCCTCCTCCTCCCACCCCCTTTGCTGGAGGCCTTGTTTGCTGAAAATCTGATAAGTGCGTTGTTAGCCATGAAAGTGAAAATTACATCGCATGATCGAAGGAGGCATTGATCTCTCGAGGGAAAAGGCACAGGTTCCATGGCGTAAGAGACTAAAGAAATCAAACATGTTCGCACTCGGTGTGCTGCACCTGGTCTTTATATTTGACCGCCTCCTCTCCTGATGCCTGGGCCCCGTGTCCACCCCCTTTGCTCGCCTTTTTGAGGTATCTTGCGGTGTCCGCTTTGTACTGGTTGCGAAATCTCACGAAATCTTTGTAGACCTTGCCGTACTCATCAGTGGTATGAATAAGGCGGTGGATGTAAAGATCGTGTGGGCAACGGTCCGGAAGGGGATGGGGCAACGCATCCAATTTCCGAAGTTGCGCCCGCAGCAGCTTTGGCTCTCCATCCCAGAACGAAGAGCGATCGTTCAGATCCGATTCGATGACAGCACGGTAGAGATCTCCCACCTGTGAGATGTCAATTCTACCGGTTTTGACAAGGTTCCTTGCCAAGTAATTTGACCAATATGTCCAACTGCCATCGGAATGACTATGGTAATCTTTATCGCGGCATCGTAATAGAATGAGGGCTTCGTACAGCTTCTCTGGGGTTGGGATCTTGATCGGATAGAGGGCGGCATCGAACCGCCCTTCCGGGTTCACACCACGTCTCTTCACATCATCTGGTGGTAGGCGAGAATCGTTTGTTAACATGAACCAAGGGTCGTCAGGATGCGGGGATGCTAGTCCAGGGTCTGGGAAGCGAAAGAGTAGGTCCGAGCGACAGAATAGCTTCAATACGGGACTGTCAGCAGTGTTTCCGCTCTCCCCAAGGAAATGATACCGTGGAACCATTTCATGGGTTTTCCAGTCAAAGCACACGCACCCAGAGCTGCACAGAGGGAAGCTAGCGAGAACGAGAGCATCGCGCGCATCGTCGATTCGGTCATCGGGGATGATGAAGGCGATGCTGTTGTCGTACTTTGGGATGTAGTGCCGCTCATGCGGTATCGGTGGTAAATATCCATAGGGGTCAATTGGATTTGGCTCTCCCCGCGTCTTCCTTGCCACGTCCGCCTCATGATCCTCCTGGGCAGTTCTCTCGTGCTTAGCCTCGGCTTCTTCTAGCCGCTTCTGCCGTTCGTCAATATCCTATCACTGTCAGTCTCGTCCATTCCTCAAAGGGTATAATGGCGTTGCCGGAGGGTCAATACTCACCGGGTCCATACCAACCTCGTAAGCAAAAATCATGTACTTGCCCCATAGGACACTGGGAATGCCCGCCGCGTCCAGAAGATGCGCAACGGTGGCACACAGCTCCCGACCCATGGGAAGCCTGTTTTTGTTCCAGTCATAGATAAAGCTGGCCATCTCGTCCGGAAGTCCCAGGCGAACAAGGTTGTTTGTCAGGGTCCAGGAATCAGGGACTGGGTTATGGCCCGCTATTTGTATGTGGCTGAGACCATTGGCTGTCTCGGCGCTTGACGGCAGCTCGCTTCCAATACCTTGCGGTATCATCCGCAAGGAGGCCACATCAATTCCCCAGTTGACCGCTTAACAAGGCTTCAACACTTCTCGATGTGTGTTGCGCGGTATCTGTCTTCGGAAGTATGTCGTGGATCGCCGTGCTTGCATGGTTGCGCGAAATCAAGCCCCAAGTAGGTCGCGGGAAGGGTGCATCCCCCGTGGATTGTGAGCGGGTGCTGTCTATGTCTTCCCCCTCTATCGGTGGTGAATGGAAGGCAGCCGGAGAATCCTTCCTAATTGAGCACCATCAGGCGGCCGGCAGGTTCCGGGTCACGTGCGCCCACGGCGTGAAACAATCGACCAAGTCCGATTCTACGACTGGAGGTTACAGTCAATCAAGAGAACAAAAGCAAGATGAGGTTTTTGCTCGATCTCAGCTGCCTACCGATCAAATGCTTTCTGTCTCTCTCGCCTGGCGGAACAGCCCGATGAACCTCCAATTAGGTTGCACGAAGTGCCACGCAAACATAAACGTCCTCACCATCGGTCAATGCCCTGAAGAGCAGTTCAGGTCCCTCTTACTCCATGGCCTCATATTGGAGGTCTTCCTCTGTCACGGGTTCGATGTGGACGAACATACATGCATCATGGTCCTCCAGGCTCAAGAAGCCAGGAGCCTTTAGATTGAATGGGCTGACATTGTGATCCTATGCAGTCGATAGGCTAGGGGGCGGGGCCCTTCGATGTACCGATCATCGCTGAGGTTGAATGAATGCGTCGCCCGAACCTTTCCCCTAGCTCCAAGTCCGGTGATCTGTCCGCTCGCTTTGTAGGTAGAAGCATCGGAAACACTGTAGTTGAGTCCCACCGTAGCAGCCAAGCCAGTCACCATGTAACCTGGGTTGCTTTCAAAGGGTTCAATGCCCAGAGCCTTGATCACGCTGTCACGTTGAAAGCATTGACATACTCTGCCTGGAGGGTGGCTTCGAGGATGGCCTTCGCAAGGCCTCATCGGATGTTCATATCCACCACGTTCGTGGTCTCGTGTTTCAATCTGCGGTGTTTCTCGATAGATTTCTTGGTCGTAAGATCCGTCATCGGGCGACTGATGGGATTCAAGGGTTGGAAGGGATCGATGGTTATATCACCGATATTGATGTCTGGATCTTTGGTGGAGAAAGATTTCGGGCAGCATATTGTAGGTTCTTTTTATGAGACATAGTTCACATGTGCTGTTGAGAGTATAAAGAGAGCGGGGATGACAATGAGGATGATCGAGATGATCAAGATGATGATACCGATAATAGTAAGGATGGGGATGAGGATAAGGATCCGCGGTTATTTATCATCAGTGCCATTATCAGTTCCAGCTGCACCGTTATGAAGTCGTTGATTAGATTCAATTGTGCTCATATTGATCCACTTCAAACATCACTTCAGTTACTATAGGACGTAAGACAATCCGAAGTAGATCTATCACCGGATAAAACCCCTTAATCATCCACTGGCCGGAATGAGATTAACCACTCGCGACGAGGAGAGGGCGACATCCAAGAAGTACCACACACCATTCTAGTTGGTCTGGAAGGTTTCGAATCCTTGACACACATGAATGCCGGATCTGCCCCGTGCTCTAGGAGCAGCTGGATCATTTCTTCGTTGCAATTTTTGGAAGCCCACGTCAAGCCCGTCCATCCTAAACTGTCTTGGGCATTAATATCCAAGTCTCTCTGGGCCAGAAGCTGTCTCATGATCCCTTGATGTCCACCGGACGCTGCCACGTGGATGTGGGTCTTCCCATCGGCGAACATGTGCGGGTATATGGATCGCTGGTTGACTGGGGCCCCCGCGTCCAGAAGGAATGCGACCATGTCCTCACGATTGTGCTGTACCGCAGTGAACAGCAAATCCGCAAGGTCTATGGAGACAGTAGGCCAGAGACTTGTATGCCATTCCAGAAGTACCTCCATGATGCGGATATTGCCAATGCGCGCAGCTCGATACATTGGGGTCCAAAAAGGGGCAGGGTAGTCTTCCAGCTCGCTTTCCCTTACCGCAGAGAGGAGAAGCCTCACGAGAGTGTCGTTTCCCTTGTACACGGCATCCGCCACCGGATTTAACTTTGATTGGGTGACGCTCCCAACTCTGGCACCCCGATCAAGTAGAAGCCGCATCACGTCGACATGTCCTCCGCTTAGAGCACCGAGTATCGGCGAAGCATGGGAGGAGCTGGGCGACAGGGATGCCCCCCGGGCGAGCAGGGCCTGCACGATGGGTTCATGCCCACACGCAGCTGCGAGGGTCAGGGCTGTGCCATCAATTTGACTAGTTGTCTCGAGGTCCGCTCCATACTCGAGCAGGAGGTCAAGAATATCCTCATATGCTGCTCCGGCAGACCATTGTACCCTTCCCGGAAGCCCTGCCCTTTTCCCATTCTCATTGGAGTAAATCCAGATATATGTAGCACCTATCTGACGCCCCACGGGCTTATCTTTCATTGGCATCTTGTCCCGAGGTAATGGCTCGCCATTCTTCACAAGAGAGGTGAGCAATTCTACCAGCCAGCTCGGTCGTTGGTATGTTTGTGGTGGTGGAACTGACACTGGCATCGAGGTTATCATGAGACGAGGGGAGCCCGCCCACATCAGCGGGGTTCTATAAACCACCTGATCCTGTAGATGGGGACTTGCACCATGGCTGAGAAGCAGCCTAACGACGTCCACGTAACCATTTTCCGCTGCATGAGAGAGCGCGGTTCGTTTCATTACAGTCTCCAGATCAACTGACGCCCCCATATCCAGTAGAAGCTCCGCTACTCAGACGTGGCCGTGGATCGCAGCCCAGGCGAGTGGCGAAAGTTGGAAATGCGGGTCGCGCCCGTCTGGGTCGAGGGTGGGCAGATCATCGGCGTCATTAGGCTCCAGAGCAGTCGTGAAAGCTTTCAAGGAAGCTGCAGCGGCACGAAGGTGATGGATCGTCGCGGTATGCCCGGTTTGTGCGGCGTAGATCAAAGCATTCCGACCGTGAGATTGTTGGACGTGTTGGTGGTAGAGAAGTGAATTGAGGGACCCATATAGGACGCGGGCGGTACGAGACACGGCGTTCAGATCTTTCTCTGATAGAAAGGGATCTGCAATCAGGAGCAGGAGCTCCTGGGGGAGAGACGTTAGCGACATGGCTTCGTACCACAGCAACCGCGCGAGTGGGGAGGGGGAAGGGATGAAGCTCCAGCGGAGGTCAGCGGATCCCCGCTTCCACCACAGCTCATGTAAGCTTACCTGACTAGCTACCCTTCACCCCTCGTCAGATGCAGAGGTTATGCTATTTGGATGAGAGTGATTCCCAGTCGGTCATCAGGATTCGAGGCAGTAGAAGCAACTCCATACTATCACAGGTCACTGATCCAGGATCGTCGGATGGATGAAGCCAAGCGTCCCCACCGGGCCAGTCGTGGTGGGGATTATCACGTGACCTGGGGCGGTCCGGCTCGGCGATAAAGGATGAACGGAGATAGGAGCCGCACCCATCGGCACACTCCGATGAGCAATTCTGGCATTCTTTGAAATTCGAATATTCCAGCTATGACTGGTCCATCAGGGGCCAACCTAGCAGCATGCCAGCAATACAGGAAAGGCCTAAATTGCCGGCGCCACCGGCAAGTTTGGGTCCTGAGCGTGTTCTTCGCTTCGAGAACGGTTCTCAAGCATGGAACTAGCCGAGTTCAGAGGGATACACGAGGTGAGACCCATCGAATCCAAAAATCCAACACACTGCGGCTCGGACTTGGATGGTGCCACTCCGGTGGACACGCCGAGGACCTCAAAATCGTGGTAATCAAAGGTTTAGATAATCATGCGGCATATATCATTCCCTTGATTCAGGCGAATGACAAACCTGAGCTTTCGGACTAGCGCTATCATCATTGATGTACTCAAGATTTACTATCAGGGCCATCTCCTCCGAATAGACTGATTATCTCATTCGAAGTCTAACATCTAGAGTGGGTTTTTTTATCTCCAGGGCTCGTGCCTCCTTCCCATTGTTTTAGCACAAGACAGGCAACGAGATTAATCTTCAACGATGCCCCATTTGTGGGCCGCGTAGACATAGGATCTTGCTGCTAAGTACAAAAACCACCCAGTTCTTTTTTGTTACTACTAGTACTATCTCTTTATCAATTGCCGATAGACAGGATTGGAGCGGGTGGCGGGTACCTGCAGCCTTGGCCGTCCTATTGTTTGCCCGCTCGCTTCTGCCCACCGCCCGTTCCCGGCAGAGATCATTGCCACCGCAGCGGAATGGTCATCCGCCAGTCAATGCGGGGAGGGACTTTATGACCGTGATGGATAGATGTATTTTTCTTCTCTATACGGAGCGGGAGGGAATCCATCCACGTAGCACCTGCATGGACAGGATTGGGAATTGTGGCAAAGTGAAACCGGATGTGTGCTCAGTTTAACGTTAAGCTCCTGGGCCAGGTCGGGCACTGGCGTGTGGCTAGGCCGCCCCAAGGTGCTTAGCGGATCCGGACTACGGCTAGCGTAAGACACCTTAGCTGTTAGCAACCACCATTAGGTAAACCACATGGTTGATAGATGTCTGTCGGCTGTCCAGTACAAAACACGGTGGTCTTGCGGGGAAGCAACCAGCGGGTCTTGTTTAAGCGCATGAGCTCATGATGCAGTGCCTTCGGCAGAGCAGTCCGGCTGCAGTGCGGCTGCAGTGACGGCGTTGCAGTGCTTGGCAGCTGGCACGTTACATCGGCGGATGAGGGCCGGGTGCCCTGATTGGCCCGGAGTGGCCGGTCATCGGGGGGGTGACCAATAACGACTGGTCAACCGGCTCGGATCGAGTCCGATCAGCGCGGCCGGTGTGTGTGCCTGCCTGGAACAGTAGAAACACACGAGAGCGCCTTCCCCACAGCTGCAGCTCCTCCTCAATTGTCCCCAGAATTCTCGGCTTGTCATCTCGCCCCCTCCGAAACTCAATCATCTGCTGCACTTTCCCACTTCCCCACTACCCTTCTTAAGTTCTTATATTCCCCCCAGTCTCCCCTGGTCTGCTCTCTTCTTCTGCTCTTCCTCTCTACTACCAATAATAATCTTTCACTCCACCATCCTTCTCTCCCCATTGCACCCCTCCGTCTCTCACCACTACGATGGAGTCCGTTCATGACACTCCTCCCCCCTACGCAACTGATCGTATCGACGAGAAGAAGAATGATCTCAGCCAGGTGGAACAGAACATCAAGCCGGGCTTTGAGGAGACCGATGCCTTTGGTAACGAAGAATTTGCAGAGATTAAGTACAAGACCTTGAAGTGGTGGTATGTGGTCCAATGCCGTCTCGAGTCCCCGCCTGCCTGCTTCTCCTGCTAACGCGTCCAATAGGCAATGTGGACTGTGTAAGGATCCCCCGATACTACCCTGTCGGAGTTACCAAACTCTAATACCCCCGCAGTGATGATCTGTGAGTCTGTCTCACTGGGTGTCTTGTCCCTGCCCGCGGCCGTGGCTACCCTGGGTTTTGTCCCGTAAGTTTGCCGCATCCTTCTCCCATCGATGCCCAGGCTAACCACACCCCTCTAGGGCCGTCATCCTCATCGTTGGCCTCGGGATCCTCGCCACCTACACCGGTTACAACATTGGGCTGTTCAGAGAGCGCTATCCCCACATCCAGAACCTCGCGGATGCCGGAGAGATCCTTATGGGCCCCTTTGGACGCGAACTCTTCGGCCTGGGCCAGTTCCTCTTCTGCATCTTTGTCATGGGCAGCCATATCTTGACCTTCCGCGTCATGATGAACACCATCACCGACCACGCCACCTGCTCCATTGTCTTCAGTGTGATCGGCATGGTCATCTGCATCGTCCTTTCCATCCCTCGGACCATGAAGGGCATGACCTTCATCTCATTTGCTTGTGAGTCGCTCGCATCCATCATGCCCCCTTCCCGTCTGGTTCTAACGGGTGTTGCCATCAGCCTTCCTTAGTATCTTTAGCGCTGTCATGATTACCATGATCGGCGTTGGCGTCCAAAAGCACCCCGGTCGCATCATCGAGGCGACAGTCGATACCAACCTCTACACGGCTTTCAGCGCCGTTTCCAACATCGTCTTCGCGTACTGCGCCCACGTGGCCTTCTTCGGGCTGATTGCCGAGATGGAGCAGCCAAAAGACTTCAAGAAGTCGCTGTTCATGCTGCAGTCCTTCGAGATTGCCCTGTATGTGACCGCCGCGTGCGTCGTCTACTACTACGTAGGCAAGGACGTTCAATCTCCCGCACTGAGTTCCGCTGGTCCTCTCTTGAAGAAGGTTGCCTATGGCATTGCGATCCCTACTGTGAGTCTTGTCAAATGTCCATATCATCTGCATGGTGACTGACGATACCCAGATTGTTGGTGCAGGTGTGGTGAATGGCCACATTGGCCTGAAGTATATCTACTTCCGGGCCTGCCACAAGTCCGATCTCATCCACAGCCGCAGCCGGCGCTCAGTTGCCATCTGGATTGGTCTTGGACTGGTCTGCTGGATTGTTGCCTGGATCATTGCGGAGGCAATTCCTGTGTTCAGCGACCTCAACGGTCTGATTGTGAGTAGTCCCTTGGCCGCCATTTCTCCTGCGCAGCAACTAACCACTTTCTGCAGAGTGCCCTCTTCGCCAGTTGGTTCAGCTACGGTCTCAGCGGTATCTACTGGCTGCATCTCAACTACGGCCAGTGGTTTGCAGGCCCCCGCAAGATCTGTCTGTTTGTGCTCAATGTGGCGGTTGCCGTGTTTGGTCTGGTGCTGTGCGTCCTGGGTCTGTATGCCTCGGGCACGGCCATCCACAATGATGCCAACAGCAACAGCTTCACGTGTGCCAACACGGACAGCTAAATTTGCATTCATCTTACACCATTTATGGCGTTTATGAGCGAAATCTCTGCCAGCCAGTCTGGGACAGCTGCAGATGACGGCGTGACGGTTTTATTTGCATTGGCCTACGAGCTAATAACTGATTGATGGGTTTGATTTTCTACCATAATTAATTTCTACGATTCACATTACGATCGACGTGTTTCCTGCTCTCATGAGGTAGCCCATGGTAGAGACAACACCTGTAAAGCGTCAACGCCGTATAGATCGACTCAGTGCACTTCATTATTGGTGTCTGCTGGCCGCCTCTCAGATCTATCAGTCGAGTTTGAAATAATCACAGTGCCGGCCAACTGTCAACGGCATCGTAGGGATCCACTGGTGGCAATGCGGCAAAGTTGAAGGGGTAGTGCAGGGGATATGGTTTGGGGACAAGCACCTTGGCAATGTAACGTCGCTTTCAATGCTTCTTTTCGTTCAGTCTACTAGCCAGGGGCATCAAGCGGCTTTGTTATCTCGAGTCTTTTGATTAGTATGAAAAAGCTTTGCTTGACGGGTCTTCTGAGATGGCAGCGTACATTGCGGCACTCGTCCGAAATATATTTGCGACCACACCCCTATCTAGCTCTCAGAAGGACACCCACAAAGTACTACCTAAGATAAGACACTACCAATCAATACTTATTCAGGGGAACTATCTTTAGCCTCATTTAGCTGTACTTCGTTACCAGCGGGAGATGATTGCAGAGTGATCAGGCCACCAGACATGGACGGGGGAATGAATTGTGTTATGCGGACTGACTCAGCATAATGCACAAAGCCACAGCATAAAAACCCGGCATAAGACCCCAGTGTCATGCCTCAGGCCATTCATTGATGCAATTGGGACAAACCCGTCGATGGCCGAAGTTGGCCCGGAATCATGACGCGCTTTCACCACGCTTCTCTTCAGTCTCGGACATGTGCCATGGCTGCCCGCGTGGACTTGTCGACCCAGGCTTGCGATATCTGTCGGAAGCGCAAGGTCAAATGCCATCCACCCCCGTCATCGTCCGACGCGACGAGATGTGGCCGATGCGCCCGGTTGAGCCTGCCTTGCACCTTTTTGTCCCCCTCCCGGACGCGAGGCCCGAAGAAACGGTACGCCGGCCATGACTCCTTTGCAGTTAAATATTCCCCCTAATTAAATCCAGGACACGTACACACGTGGAATCAGAAGGACGGTCGTCCAGCGTTTCTGCGGACAATGGGGATACGGATACGTTCAAGTACTCCACCGATGATCTATGCGACCGGGGGCTGTTTACTCTCATCATGCAAGATTACCTGAACTATCTTTATCCCCTGGTTCCCATCGTGCACCGGCCATCCTTCCAGCAGTTCTTGCGAGAAAACCGAGAGTGCAAGGATGGCGGATTCCTCAGCCTGGTAACAGCGATCGCGGCCGTGGTCGTTGCGACCATGCCCAGCAGATTCCAGCTCTACCAATCTTATCACTCACCCTTGCGGTTTGCATCGCGTAGAGAAATGGCTCGGTATTGCTATGACAAGATCATGAGGTTGAGGGACGCGACCTACTTTGACCAGATCAACTTCCAGAAGTTTGCCACTTCCTACCTATTGTATGCTGCCTTCCGCCAGTTGGGCGACCACAACATGTCCCGGATGCTGGATGTCGAGGCAACGCAGATTGCTCGTCTGTTGAACCTTCATCGCATATCGGAATACGATGGCCTCAACTGCATAGAGGCCCAGTTGCGGAAAAAGGGCTTTTGGTTGATTTTCTATGGCTTTGTGTGAGTGCCATGACCTCAAAACTCACGGTCTACACCGCAACTGATACGACCAGCCACAATCAACTGCAAAACGTTCTAGGAGAGCGATTGTCATATCTGGACCCAATTATTCTCCATTACATTAACCCAGAAGACTTGATGCCCCTCGAGGTGGATGATGAAATGATCTTTGAGCACGAAGTGCTCTTGCCACCATCCCCAACTCCCTGCCTGATGACGGGGTTCATCCTCCATTCACGTGTCTTTTGGGCTGCTGTCAGGAGCACATGCCCGGAATCACCAACAGAACCATGCCCTTGCGCAAGGGCCCGCGATCTAAGCATGCAAATTGCCTACCTTCAAGACCGTCTTCACAACCTGAAGGTTTTACTGGAGGATATCCCGCCTTCTCTACAGGCATGGCAGCCATTGGATGCCAAGATCATCAGTGATGTGGATGGGGGTGGCCGTATGGCAGATGTGCAATCACAGTTCGCTTCTATGCGCGCGAATTTGCATGTCACACATCTGTGGCTACAGAGTCTACTCATTGATCAACTAGAGACAGCCCAGGTGCACAAAAGGGGGGGATCGGCTTCTATGCCCCGCACGCAGCCAACTGCAGATGCCAAGGCGCTGTGGCTCCAGAGGGAGGATCTCTGCCGGCAGCTATTCTGTGTCCTCTACAGCCTGCCGCAGATCAACCTGGAAGCAAACGGACTACATCTGGCCTGCAAAGTGCGCGATATTGCGGCAAGCCTCCTAATATGCCCGTTCCACCCAGCCGACCCGGAAGCCGAGCGAGCAGCTGGGTATCTTCGACAATCAACCGATATTCTGTCCCGATTAGACAGCAGCGAATGCATGGTCACCATGCATCTACAAACTTGGGTCGATACGGATCGAATCAAGAAGTGATGGATGATCGTGTGGATTCATTACATTGTCACTCTTATTGTTTCACTCAGAGACCTGACCAGAATGTGGTCTCAGTTAACTCCACGGAGCTCTCTAGAAACTCCCCACGGCTACTGGTTCCTATCATAACCCGATATGTACCGCTGTGGCTGCACCAGCTACCGCTCTTCTCGTCCCAAAAGCTGGTCGCGCGGACCAGATCCAACGGAATTGTCACCTCTGTTTCCGCAGCCGATTTCAGCCAAACCTTCCGGAACTCCTTTAATTCCTTCAGTGGGCGTTTGATCGGCGGCGAGACAGGCGCCATATATAACTGTATCACCTCTGCGCCAGCCCTGGATCCGGTGTTGCGCAACGTGCAGGTAGCCTGCAGTGTGTTTGAGTGCCTCATGAGGCTCAGGCCGGAGAGCTCAAACGTAGTGTACGACAGGCCGTGACCAAAGGGGAACAGCGGATCTATCTCGGTCTCATCATAGAACCGATAGCCTACATAGACGTCCTCACCGTACAGGACTCTGCCGCCCTCGGAGCGGAAGTTGAAGTAGGTGGGGTTGTTTTTGACATGACGAGGGAAGGTGAGTGGAAGCTTACCAGACTAAGACATCCCAGGGGATTAGCACTGCCAGGCTTGAGGAAATGGAGATACTCACCGGGTTCACGTCACCAAAGATGACATCTGCAAGGCCGTTGCCCGTTTCGTTACCTCCATACCAGGCATGCAGCACCGCCTTCGTGTCTTTGATCCAAGGCATCTCTACGGGTGTTCCGCTTTGTATGACCACAACAGTCTCCGGATTCACCTCCAGAACGCGAGCAATCAGCTCGTCCGTATAGGGAGGCAAACTCATGCTGGTGCGATCCTCGCCCTCGGACTCCCATTCCGCGCTCAGCCCAGCCATCAGGACCACCTGGTCCACGCTTGCAGCCAGCTTGACTGCTTCCTCGATGCCCATCTGAGGCGGTAGTTGCCTACAGGCTCCGAAACGGAATCCTCCGTGACCAAAGTCGACAACTCCAGGGACCTTGAATTTGCTGGTCTTAGCACATCCCCACTGCACATGGACCTTGTACTGTTGCCCGGCCACAAGTTCCATCGTCCCTCTTTCCTCCATGGTACCACTCCCGAGGAAGCTTGGACCCGGTCTTTGTATATCAGCGTTATTGACTAGCAGATTACCATCCACAAAGAGCTTCCCCGTCCCTTGCACACAGAGACCAAAGTCGTATATTCCTGATTCATCCGGGATGAAATTTCCCTCTGCGTCAGCGAACCACACGGGCTGGAGCTCTGGATGGTTGTAATCGAGGAAGAAAACCATCGAGTCGGTCTCGTGCCGCACCTCCAGAGGTGTTCTGTCCGAGACTGTCGGTGGGTCGTTGAAGACCTTCAAGGTGAACCCAGTAAGGCCATCCTGGGTGCGAAGACGCTTTCCCAGCAACGGTAGGTTTTGATGCCCGTGAATACCCTGGGCAAACTCCACGCCGCCTGATGAGGAGTTCGAGATCCCTGCAAATGGAGTGACGGCTTCGTATGGATTGAGTGCCGCGCTGCCACCTCCACAGTAGGTGGCAATTTTAGCGTTAGGCCCGATGACTGCGATTTTCTTGGTCTTGTTGAGGGGGAGAACGCCGTCATCGTTCTTAAGGAGGACCACTGCTTCCGATGCGATCTTCCTCAACAGCCGTCTGTCCTCGGCTCGATTCAGCTGCAACTCTGGGGCTCGCTCTGGGATACCTGATCGACTGGCCTTCTGAACCATTTTCAGGACTGCTCGAACGCGAGCATTTATCGTTGCCATAGAGACCTTATTTGCGGCAATAGCGTGTGCTAGCGCACTGCCGCGCCACCTCGTTGGGCCTGGCATTTCCAGATCCAGTCCAGCGTGAATGGCCTCGGAGGTACTGTATGTTCCAAACCTGCGAGACAAAGGTGAACAAGATGTATGTGCATGGGTAGCAACAGGGTATTGCGTTCTTACCAATCGCTCATCAATAGGCCCTCCCACCCCCATTCCCCACGAAGGATGTCCTGGAGAAGCGCCGGGCTCTCCGATGCATGGACCCCGTTCACTTTGTTGTATGCCGTCATGATGGCCTCGGGCTTCCCCAGGGCGATCGCAACCATGAACGGCAGGAGGTAGATTTCTCGCAGCGCTCGATCTGTGACAATGGAGTTGACCGCCATCCGCTCATGTTCCTGGTCGTTGCATACAAAATGCTTGAGTGTTGCGATGATGTTCTTCTCTTTCAATCCCTTGCAATAATGGCCCGCCATTATGCCCGACAGAAGGGGATCTTCTGAGAACGACTCAAAACCGCGCCCACCTAACGGACCACGCTGAATGTTGATGGTAGGGCCCAGGACCACGTGGGCGCGTTTGGCCTTTGCTTCGGCCGCGAGCAGATGGCCAATCTGCACGGCCAGGTCTCTGTCAAAGGTCGCCCCGATGGCCGTACCGCAAGGCAGACATGCTGCTGGCACACTACCAAAGAAGCGAGTGCCGCGGACGCCATTCGGGCCATCTGACAGTCGAATCGAGGGGATCCCAAGCCTGGGAATTGGAACCGTGTGCCAGAAGTCGTCGCCTAGAACCGGATGAAGCCGTCAGCGGGTGGACTGCGATGAGAAACTGTCGTGTTAGCGACAACGTACCAGTCAAGAGAGCAACCTTTTCATCCAGGGTCAGTTGTTGTATGAGGTCCTCCACATTGGCGCTCTCGATTTGAGTAAACGATTTGTCCGTCTCAGGAGCGGCCATGTCGACGTACGGCATGGTGCCTATGCTCTGCTAACGGCCGTGATGAGATTGTTGTGGTTGGAACATTGAGGGAGTGGCACTGGTCGCAGATTTATTGCCGACATGCTGGCCCCAAATTTCCGTTGCCGTGCCATGTGTGAGATCCTCTGATCATGGGGCCAGCAATTGCGGTGCCCCTGCAGGCGTCTGTCGGACGGGGAGGACAGAGGAGAGACACGGAGAGACACTAGTATGGGGAGACTCCACCTACCCGAGCACTCTGATTGCGTGCAACTCCTCTTGCAATTCTCCGTTTCTCCTTTTCTCCGTTTCTCCGCCGTGCAACGAATGGGCCAATGGCCCCTGGCCGATGCCCCAACCCCAACATCCCCGGTTCTCCACACAATCGAACCACGCGTTTCCCCAGCAAACCCGTGCAGCGGTGGAGTCGGGATACCTGGTGACCAGGCCAGTGACTTCCGTATCCTGCCTATGGGTATACCCGGCGTGCTGGGATTGGTAAATTCTGTTAGTGCCGTGCTTTCCCGGGCATCACGCAGGGTAAAGCACACTAGGATCGTGGTTTTTGCCGGGCAGCCTCGTCATTCGATATGCACGGGAAGATATAGCCACGAGGGCTACCGAGCCACCAGCTGTCGCCAGTGAGTCCGTCCTTGAAATATAACCACTACAGTCCCAATCCCTGGCTACGCTCGTCGGTTAGTTTCTTTCCACGTCGTTTGGACAACCATGGCCATCGGTACTGCAAGCAAGCCGGCTGGGGATGACCAGCTGGCGGCGGTTCTTCCATCAGGCCCAGCATGGTACAAGCAAACTCATCTATTCCGCCTCAACCTCATCATCCTCTCTCTTGTCATGTTCTCGTCCGCCAACGGTTATGACGGATCCCTCATGAACGGTCTCGAAGCCCTGACCCAGTGGAAAGCTTTCATGCATAATCCCACCGGAGCCAAGCTAGGATGGCTGAATGCAATCTACTGGCTTGGCTGTGGCATCGGCTACCCAACTGCGGCGTGGATTTCTAACCGATATGGACGCAAACCTGGCGTCTACATCGGGTATTCTTTCTTGACACTTGGCTGCGCGCTCCAGACCGCTGCTCCTAACCCCACTGCCTTCATGCTCGCTCGGTTCTTTCTTGGTATTGCTTCCGCCCTGTTCGGCAACGCCGTCCCCCTGCTCATTAACGAGATCGCCTACCCGACTCACCGTGGCATCCTCAACTCGCTCTTCATGTCCGGGTGGTATGTGGGGGGTACTGTCGCCGCATGGGTCGTTTTTGCCTCCCGCACATACCCATCGTCCTGGTCCTGGCGACTACCATCGGTCCTACAAGCCCTCGTGCCAGTGGTGGGACTCCCGGGGTTCCTTTTTGCTCCGGAGAGCCCTCGCTGGCTGATCTCGGTGGGACGTGACGAGGAGGCTCGCGCGATTCTCACTCGGTACCACGCCGCTGGTGACGAGGCATCACCGCTCGTGGCGTACGAGTTTGCCGAGATCAGCTTGACCATCCGGGCGGAGCAAGAGGCTCACAGCAGCGCCAGCTACCTGGACATGGTCAAGACACCGGGGAACCGATGGCGCCTGATGATCTCCATCAGTCTGGGCTTCTTTGCCCAATGGTCTGGCAATGGTGTGGTCTCGTATTATTTATCACTCATCCTAGACTCGGTCGGTGTCACCAGTGTCCGAAACCAGACCCTCATCTCGGCATCCTTGCAGATGTGGGATCTGGTCTTTGCTGCTCTTGGAGCGTTTCTGATCGACCGACTCGGTCGCCGTCCGCTCTTCCTGGCGTCTGCAGCCATTATGTTCGTGAGTTATGTGCTCGTGACGGCTCTTTCGGGCTCGTTTGCCGCTACCAAACACTCTGGCACGGGGGCTGCCGTGATTCCTTTCCTCTTTATTTTCTTTGCAGGCTACTGCATTGCCTTGTAAGATCAACCCTCCCGTCGCTAGACATACGCTAACGACCGGTTCAACAGAACTCCATTCCTGACCTCGTACCCCTGCGAAATCTGGCCCTACCGTCTACGATCCCGCGGTCTAACCGTGACCTGGGTGGCCACCATCGTCGGCATGTTCTTCAATACCTTCGTGAACCCGATTGCCCTGGACGCTATTGAATGGAGATACTACATTGTGTTTATTGTCGTGCTACTGGTTTTTGGCGTCACGGCGTTCTTCTTCTACCCGGAGACAAAGGGATACTCGTTGGAGCAGGTGGCGGTGATATTCGATGGACCTGATGCTGTGGGGGGTTCTTCCGAGTTGGGGATGTATACTGGGGAGGCGAAGTTGGAAGCTGAGCATGAGGAGTCGGTATAGTAGCTTCTTCGACGCTTTCATGTACTATCCATGGACCTGAGTGTGAGGCTGGCTTACTGCCTGAATTAAGTAGAGTCACACTATCGGAATCAAACACCAACTAATTTGACAAAGTACAATCCCTCGTGAAGTTCCTCTGCTCCCATCAATTTCCATTATCTCCCAGAACCCCACTCATTTATCCCCATCAAAATACCTTCTTCTTTTTTTCTTTTTTTTTTCTCAAACTCCCGCCGTAAAACCCTCTCAACCTCCCACGGTAAATCATACTCAACCACCCCCCTCAACCCCATCCCCCACCCAACTAACCCCGGAAACCATCCCATGAGCCACATCCCAAGATACATCATCCACTCCCTCACCCTTCCCCCCAACCACCCTATGCTATCCCTCTTTAACCCCTGCATCTTCTCTGCTCTCTCCAAAATCCCCTGCACTCTCGGCCTTCTCAAAGAAGTATATTCCTCCCCTGCGCGACTCACCGCCTCCAGTTCTGATACTCCCCCGTTCTCATCATGGTAGGATATACCTAAGTAATGTTTAAGAAAAAGAGAAAGAACCTCTACATCCTCCAACGCCTGAGAGGCACCTTGTCCCGAGGTAGGAGGGAGGGTATGTGCCGCGTCGCCGATGAGGATGATTCCGGTGGAGGAAAAGGTTGGGAGCGGCGGGGAGGTGAACACGGGGTAGATTGTTTTGATGGTTATGGTGGGGAGGATGGTGGAGATGGTGGGGTCGGTCCAGGTGCTGTATCGGGTGTGGAGGTGCTGGGTTAGGGTCGTTAGGTTGAGGTTGGGGGAGGTAAGGTCTGGGGGTGTTGGAGTGGGGGTGGGGGTGGGCATGCTGTAGGTTGTCCACCAGGCTAGAGTGTCTCCTGGGGGAGAGATGTGGTGGGGGGAGGATCGGTGAGGGGAGGTCGGGGAGCTGTTCGCATAGAAGTAGCCGAAGAAACCGGTCGCGCTGAAGAGGAGGTTCATGGATCCCGGGGGGGTGGGGGGGAGGGAGGTGGTGGGGAGGAAGCCGCCGATGCTGATGAGGTTTCTGTGGGGGGTGAGTTAGGGTTGTAGAAGATTGAGTGGGAGGGTAGGAAGGGGAGGGATTGGGGGATACTCGTAGTGTGGGGAGTAGGGATCCTCGGTTGCTTCTGGGAATAGGGCTCGTTTGGTGATGCTTTTGAGTCCGTCGGCACCGATGACGACGTCGGCGGAGACGGGTGGGCTGTCGTCGGCGAAGGTGAGGGTTTTGGGGCCGGTGGTGTTGGGGGTTACTTTGACGACTCGTTTGTTGATTATGATGTCCTCTGGGATGCGGCGATGGAGTGCCTGCCAGAGATTATGGCGGCTGGTTCCGAGGAGGTGCATGGGGAGGGGGTTGTTGGGTGATAGACAGGCTGTAGATGAGCTCAGTCTCATGAGTAAGTGACCGTGTTTGGTCTTGACGTTGCTGTGGTCCACCATGTATCCTCCTTGAACGATCTCGTGCAGTAGGTCGGAGTCGAGGCGCTCCAGGACGTGGAGTCCGTTGGGTGCTATGCCTAGACCGCCCCCGATGATGGGGGTCGATGAGTGTGTGTCTTGCTCGGAGCGGTCATGGTTGGTGTTGGCGTCGTATGCCTCGTAGATGGTGAATTCGTGGTCCTCGGCTGGTGGAGGGGGTCGAGGGAGATGCTTCCGCAGGGCGAGATACGCCACACACCCGGAAATGCCGCCACCAACAATGACGATTTTCATCTTAGCAGTGTATACTTATTAACGAGTGCTGGGAAACAGGTCCATGCGAGGAGGGATCATCAGATCTGATGAATCGAGCAGCAGGTCATGATGATGCTATGCTGCCTGCGGGATCATCCGAAATACGAAACTTAATCTGCCTCCACCAGATGTATCCCTGCCACCCTACCAGTCGTTGCACATGTATGTTGACTCCATTGTGAATGCCGATATGGATACGTGATGCCTGCCAATGGGTCCGCAAGGTCTGAATTGTTTCCGGGAATCGTAACCTCTTTCTAGGGCTGGAATAGTCGACACCTCATACGTAAGGCAGACACTGTCATCTCCTTTTATCTTACCACCCATCCAAAGTCAGGCTTCCATGTTCTGAAAAGGCTACAAAATCATTTCACTAGAGCTCAGGGACTTCTTGATCAAAGCAATAAACAAAAATAAGCACAACCTCTGCGGCATTGCCAATCTAGGAACATGGTGCACCCAGTATTCCTTCATTCCTTCCAGTCAGCACAATTGCAATCCTGATCCTTCACTGCTGCACGGCACCAGGACAACCCCCTTTATCTTCAAGCTTCTTCCCCAACTCCTTTAGCATATCAGATATACCATGTTCGTCAGCTTTGTCCCATATGGGTTGAAAATATTCCTTCATCGGACCAATCTTGATATCCTTTTTTGATACCATCGTTTTCAGCTCTTTCAACCAGTCAAGCCAACAGTCACTACATCCCGAATGGTCAATCTGATAATATACGCATTCGAGGAGCATTAAGGCTTCAACCACCTTGTCTAGAGTGAGGATCTTGATTTGATAGTGGCTATCAGGCAACTGGGTTTGGCTGGACATATTAACCGGATAGGTTTCGCTCTTTGTCTCAAGGCGTATCCAATCATCACCGGTCACCGTAAAGTACTTGTCACCCTCCGCCGGTCGGGCCAGGGGAATAGGAGGCATCCACCAGAGTAAATCGCTCTGCCGGTATAGGTTCAAGGAAAGGGGATCGCCGTATTTATCCCGATCACACAAGTGGAAATGCCTTGCTGGTTTCAGAAAATACTTTCTGAACAATTCGCACTCGTCTTCATTGTCGGCGCACCGGTCAAATTTCGCCTTCAGCAGCTCAATGTAAGCATCCTCAATTTGGTCGTCCGGGATGATGAAAGACACATTCAGCTCTTGCTCTACCGAAGCTGCCTCGGTTCTTCCAGTCTAAAAAATGTTTAGTCTTCTTCAATGGATGGTTGCCCTGGTATCACTTACATCGCGATCAACCACTGTGTAAATTTCCTGACGACTGATTAGTTTGCTTCAATAACTGCTACTCCTGGAAATACCTACAATATCCTTATCGAGACCGTGTGCACATAGCATATACTCATTCCAGAGGACATTGGGCACAGAAGCCCTGTCCAATACCTCTGCAACTTTGGCACATAGCTTCCGTCCAGTGATATCCTCGGTCCAAGTAAAGTCTGCCATGATGATCCAGATGATAGCTCGTTGTGCGGTAATCCAATTTAGTCGATTTGAACGTTGCAATTGATAGCAATTGCATGGATACCAGATGCGCTTTATAAATTTGTGGTCCGAGCTGATCTGGAGGCTCCGCGTCAACTAGCGTTATTTATTAGGGCTTTGCGCGATTACTCCCCATACAGCCCTGTCAGATGACGAAAGTTCTCGGTGATATCCTTCTTGACTCTCGACCAATGGAGTCTCTGTAGTGCTTTCTTCTCCGTCAATGGGAAATTCATGAACACTATAAAATGGCATTTTCCTTATTCTTCCAGCCTGAGCCAGAGCAGGGTCGGAAATATTCCAGAAGATATATGTTGGCTCCGGTCCACAATCTCAGTCACATTTGTGATTGGAGATATCTCTGCTAGTTTACTTTAGAGTCCCTGTTATATTCTACTGTGCAGCACTTAAGGCAGGTAATGAATATGTAATGCGAAGTTTGACCATCATGGCTAAGATTTGGGTCCTTTGTCCGAGACCTGGGACGTTTCCACGGCGATGGATTCAACCTGGTGCCTAGAGCTTGAGATATACGACTCTTTCAAGCCAAGAGTAATCGCACCAACAAGTATTATATTGAGTACTATCTTACAGAAGTATACAAAATAGGCCCCTTTCACTGAACACACCCCGTTGCTCACCATCTAGTAGATGGGAATGTCATACGCATCCAGATCATACAAGAACGTATCGATCGACTTCTGATCATACACGCAGTCCATGACCGTGCCGTTGTTCTTCCACAACGGGCGCAGAGGCCACGAGCACAGCTGCTGCTCCTCTCCCTCGTAGTCGCCGCTCAGCACCGTAGCGTTCAAAGTCACCGGTTCTACACCCTTCTCGACCCAGTCCATAAGATCACCGAGAGAGTTCTGAGGGTAGGGTCCGTTGGGCTGCAGTGAGTTGGTGTTGCAGTGGGAAGCACCGGGGACCAGATACAGACGGTAGAATTCGTTCACGGCCTCAACGGACGCGTTGTACGTGGCGTTGGGGAACATGATGTCGCGGACGGATTCAAAGTACCGGATAGAAGAAGACGGGGGGATGCTGTTGTCGGATTCACCGTGGTAGTGGATCACCTTACCGCCGGCGGCCTGGAAGCGGGACAGATCGGGCCAGGTGGTCTGCAGGACGTCCTCGTAGCGCTGGAGACCTTCCAACATCCAGTCGCGGAGGGTGTCGTACGTGACGTTGTTCAGGTTGGAGAGGTTGTCCAGGTCGAGGAGCTGGAGACCGTGAGTGACCCACTCGCCGCCCAGCTCGGAGATGTCGATGCCGTAGGTGTTCGTGGTCGAGTCGTAGGCGGTCTCGGCGTCGGTGAACTCCGAGCCAATCCGGTACCAGAAGTAGGCCTGGCGGCCCTCGGAGTCCTTCAGACCGTCAAGGATGGTCTGGGCGACCTTGACAGTCTCCACGTTGATAGTGCCGTTCTGGGCCGGGGTGCTGACGCCCATGCTGGTGCTGGCGGCGCAGGAGTAGGGCTTTCCGATGGTCGATGTCAGGTCGAAGTTGAGCTGGCAGAGGTCAGTGCGGGAGACGACGCCGTCCTTGCGGCCGTCGAGCGCGTCACAGGCGTCGATGATGAGGGTCACGATCTCGGAGAAAGCGCAATTCTTGGGGTAGTAGTCGAGCGTCTGCTCGACGACCTGGGGCACCAGGTGGTTGACCTGCTGCTGGCCGTAGCGGATGGCGGGGGCTCCGATGACGGCACCGTCCCATTCCTCGGGGAAGCGCTGGACCTGACTCCAACCCTCACGACCACCCTCGGAGCAACCTTGGTAATAGGCGTAGAGCTTGTCAGTCATGCTGTAGAAGTTCTTAGTGAAGGCCTTGCCGATGGAGGACATCTCATGGTGGGCCTGGTAGCCGAACATGTAAAGAGCATCGTAGTTGGCGGTACCGTTCACCAGGGGGAACACCGAGGAGAATTGGGTGTCGAAGCTGCCAAAACCACCATCGGTACGACCGGCGACGGCACCGTAGGGGAGACCAGCAGGGACGTTGGAGGCAACGTTGATGGCGAAACCAAAGCCACCGGTAGACACCCAGCGGTTCTGGAAGTCGTCGGGGGTGGGCATCCAGAACTGCAGCAGGACACTGTCATCCTTGCCTGCATGAGAGTAGGTCATGGTAATGTTGCAGTAGTCGTAGGTTCCAGCCGGGTAGTAGTTGGAGCCGGCAGTGGATTCATTGTAGACCGGGGCAGCTGTGACGCTGGAAGGGCTGGTCACCACCCCCGGCACCAGGCCGGAGACGGGCACGGCGGCCTTAGCATAGGCTGAGGTGCAGACCTCTTCGAGAGTGGCGGCGCGCGCGAGGGCTGCCGCGGAGATGGTCCAAAGAAGGAACTTGGACATGGTAAAGAATGACCAGAGATAAGGAGGGACTGGTTGAAGGAGAGACTGGCGTGAATGGAGGATTGATTGCTACGGGTGCTGCTGCTGTTATATATGCATCAAGTGCAGCCGGCGTTTCTGCAGCGGCGGCAGCTGGCAACGTAACTCACCCCACCTGCGAAACCTTTGAAACGGCCATCCTAATCACCGACGCGGATGTCCGCCGGTTCGGATGCAGCCGAGCAGGAAGTGAAGACCGGGAATACACCATAAGGAGTTAAGCCTGACAGCTTCCTGCAGGAGGATGCATCTAGCGCTAACGAGGAATAGAAGAAGGACCCAGGATGACGAGTTCCTGCAGGCACGACCGTTCGATCCTGCAGGAGCTGATAAGACGGGATTGCGGGTTCCTGGGCGGTTGGATGACTGGGGATTAAGCTTAAAGTCGAGGGACACTAGGCCGGAGGCGTCGATCATCTTCCGAAATGGTGAAAGTCTCCGCCGCGTCTCGCTTATCAGTTCTCTCATGGAGACGCGGCAGGGCTGCAGACCCTCCGGTGAGTTCCGACAATCAGCACGACAGTCCCTAATCTCCGACTGTACCTCGGCTGGAATTCCCCAGCTTGGATGGTCAGCCAATCCAATGACCCCGTGGAATAATCGGCGCGTCTGGATATCATGCATCAATCAATCGAGGCCGGACATGACTAACATCATGCAAGTCGGGTGTTTGGATTAAATAGACTGAGGGGCTCGTCTCCGTGATGCAACCGTCGTACCACTGAGTAGCTCGTGAGAATGCTTCGTACATGCGGTTGCCTGATTGCAACTTTGAATCCTAGATGGAATCGCAACACCGCCGTCCTAGGAGCCAAAGTCCATTGGGAAGTAGCATAGTCTCTACTCGAGATAGCTCAACTGACAATCTAAACGCTCGTTTATCCCGAGTGGCTAGCATTGTGACAACGGACCATGTCCTAATCCTCAGGCACGATGTTGAGTTCAGTTGTATCTAACCGCGACAGTGCTCATTTGAAAACAATGGAGCCCATGTGACTGACTGCAGCGAATGCTGCACATGGTATTCCATTGCCGTCGCAAGACTAGATGGATGCACTTGTTTGAAAGACATTAAACAACGTCGTCTACTTAAACAGCCATCATCAAGTGTGTGCTTCGTATGTAGTATGGTCCGCTTTCAGAATCCAAACGGGTGAGGATCGGCGCAGGTTCACAGCACGTTATATAAACCACTGGTGCCTGGCTATGATTTCCCAGCATTGCAACTTTCAACACCATTACCTTCAGGATCGTGGCATACTGAATTATGGCTGTTCGTGAGTGCCTAGCTGGGAACTCTGGTCTTCCCTTGCTGCTCAGTCGAATTCGCCTGCGGTGAGAATTGTGCAGATAGGATGAATGTAGCCTGTCTGGTCTAACAGCTTTATTGAACTGATGCTCTTGTTCCCACGATGCAGTCGCCTGCTCCAGCCATCTTGAGTCATTCCGGCATGACACCTCGTTGGCCTTGGGAGGGGGTTTACCCGATGATCCCAGTGAAGGCGGACTCAAATGGCCAGGCCCATTTTCAAGCAGGTGGCCAAGGTCCACTGCAGTATCAGACACCGGATCCATCGTAGTACCCACTGAGGGGTTTTTTTTGACCCATCGGCAGTTGAAAGTTGGAAGTTGGAAGTGGAAAGTTAAAAGTTTCGAGACGCGGACAAGAGTTCCTCCGACTCCAAGAAAACCCCGACAGCACGTGATGAGTTGCAGGCCTGATACTGGTGCCTGGTGCTGACTGCCCTGATGCCTTGATGCCTGATGCTATGTGGTCCCGGGTGTAGAGTCTGCCATTAAACAGAGTAGGAGGCTTCATGACTGATGCATGGCTATCGATTGCTCAGTGTGTCATGTCGTCATGTCCGCTTCTCTCTCAATCCCTGAAAATCGGATGAGTAGTCAAGGAGTCTGTTGTGATGCAACACCGGCCCGAACTCGGCCATTCTACGGATGACAGCTACACCAGCTTATTTCCCACACGAATGCTACACCCCGTTAGGTGGCTTCTGTCGATTATTTGAAGCCATCGGATATAATCATCTGATTCGAACCAGACAGGCCATCATCTGTCAAGTTGCCAAGTCCCTGTGGCTTTTACATTGCAGTTTCGTGCAAGTCACTCTTGGAACCGTGCCAATGCTGTGTCTAGACCCATGTGTGGGGCCACTTCGATCGATGTTATTGTCTGCTACATAGTGATCGCTCAGAGCTTATGTATTCCAATCTGCTCGTTACAAAATACCAATGTTAATTTCAGGGATCGTTACCTTCATGACACACTGACGGGTGATGCCCCCGCTATGGCTTTTTTTTTGCCTTCCTGCTTGCCAGAGTGTCTGTCGAGGGATTCTTGCAGACGCAAAAGACGTCCCAATGGAGAGTCATGCTATACAAGCCTACCATTCCAAATCACGAAGCGTAAGCCACATCGCACAGAAGTCTGCATAAGCCAGACATCAGATGACCTGCCTCTTACAGTAAGCAGACGGGAGTGCAGCGTTTGACAGCAATCCATAGTATGGCAATCAAAGAGGCAGTTCACAAGCATATCCAGGATGTAGTAGGCAGAAAATAGCACGAGGATATCCAACTCAACAAGTCCTGTCGTTCAAGTTCCACCATCGGTCCTGAATTTGACACTGGATGCTCTATACCATCAGGATACTCGGGGTACTGACTTGTGTGATGTATCATCCCACAGATGCGTCCGAACATCACGGTGCATCGGGCACCGGCCTATGTTTGATACCAATCACGGTCGCACATCTCAAGAAGTGATGTATCCGGGCCATTGTTCCACACGGCAGTCAAGATGGCATACCTGACAGCATGGAGATCCTTATGGTGTTGCTCGTCCAGCAGCTGGCCGGGGTCTGCGACCTCGAGGTGACTCTCACGGTCGCGGGACGTTATACTTGGCCGAGATCGTGACAGCAACGATGAATGACCTCTTTTCCAGTGCAGGTACCCCATCAGAGATCGCCCACCCGCATTAGGAGACATACGTCAGCCTGAGCGGGGAAGAACTGGTCCACCATCTGATTGATCACCGATTTCAGCCTTTAAGACGGAAACAGCACTAAACACCTAGGTGGAACGGTAGGTCAGGCTACATGACGCAGGTTCTGTGCTGGAAAGGTGCAGCTTGCGAGTGAAAGCAAACATGCGACCAGGGAGAAATGTCTGCTCCGTTGAAGACTCCCTCGGCTGTGTTATGGGGCCAAGGCTTATTTATGATCCTTCGTCTCACCTTATGCAGGGGTCAGACATGAAGCTCAGCCAACTGGTCACCGTTCCCTCGGTCGCATCGAACCCAACCTCCAGATGGCGTCGAGTAGAGAAAACCCGGTTGAGGGATGAACAGGCTTGTGCGATCTCCCGAGCGATCGAACCGATGGGGATTTTCTCAGTCGTACCAGATTTCCGTGGGGGGACACGGTCGATGGTGACGCCTCCGGAATGATGGGATCGGAAACATGGCGTGGGGGCAGCCTTCGGAGGATGCGAATGGGCGATGCAACAGTTGGGATCGAGTTTCACCCAAATCCTCCGATCTGCTGGATCTGTAGACTGAGTGACAACACGATGGTGCAGCGGTCAGCCAAGTGGCCGGAAAGAGTCTAGAGGCCACTTGCGGGGGAACCCCCTGTTCATGCCGGTTTGTGCCTGTTCCTGCCTGTTCCTGCATCGATTCCTGCCTGACCGCGTCATCGGGAGCCAATTATGGAAACCCGTCATTAAACCTGGAGATTGGCTCCCTGCGGGTCAGGGCCTCGATGTCACCCTCCCTCCCTCCCGATCAGGGTGCAGGAGAATCAGGGGCAGGGGCTCGAAGCGTCGACGGGATAGTGGTGGGACAATGGGATTACTAGGAGCGAATATTATTAGTAGTACAGTGTAGTTATCAGGAGAAGATGACTCCTTAGTGAAGAACAAGCATTGGCCCTAAGAATAGCTTGCTATTTTTATCCGAGTCACCCTCGAGGCTATTGGCCGATGGTCCCGTTGCAGCCAGGGGACACGCCCCTCTCATTCGCCGCCACCCACCGGCGGTGTCAATTTTCTGGCCCCGGCCCAGACCAACCAACGGAGGCCAAGCCAGCTGGCCCCACTGCGGCCTTTTGTCATTTCGCCACGCACATTCCTGATTGGACCATGTGGCAGCCACTGTGGCAGTCAAATCCACTCAGCTCCAGAGGGGCAGCGGGGCCAAATCCAGGCACGCACAAAGATGATTGGGGGAGAAGTGGCAAGCCCCACGAATGACGGGGCTGCCGAATTTCCGGGTGCGGCCAACACCCTCCCATCGCAGGGTCTAGAATCCCACGCTTGCCTCCCTTATTATTTCGTCTCTTCTTCTCCTCTCCTCTGCTCCTCGCTTCTTCTCCTCTTCTTCTTCCCCTCATCTTCCTTCCTTTCCCCATCTTTACCACTGAACTCGGGTTTGTCTATAATCACCCTTGTTCCTTACATTCGTTCTTCCTACCCACTCACTCTCTCTCTCCACCTAATTTACACCTTCGTTATCCCTTACGTTCCTTACGACCATGCTGTCCAAGATGCAGCTCGCCCAGCTGGCGGCTTTCGCCATGTCCCTCGCGACCGCTGAGGCCGCCTACCAGGGCTTCAACTACGGTAACAAGAACTCCGATGAGAGCTCCAAGTTCCAGGCCGACTTCGAGGCCGAATTCAAGGTCGCCAAGAACCTCGTCGGCACCTCCGGCTTCACCAGCGCCCGTCTCTACACCATGATCGTAAGCCATGCCAACAAATACCCCCGGCTATAAAAGCATCCTGCTAACCTGACCTAGCAAGCCTACAGCACCAGCGACGTCATCGAGGCCATCCCCGCCGCCATCGCCCAGGATACCTCCCTGCTTCTCGGTCTCTGGGCCTCCGGTGGCGGCATGGACAACGAGTTGACCGCCCTCAAGTCCGCCATCTCCACCTACGGCGAAGAACTCGGCAAGCTCGTCGTCGGTATCTCCGTCGGCAGTGAGGATCTGTACCGCAACTCCGTCGAGGGTGTCGAGGCCGATGCTGGTGTCGGTGTCAACCCCGATGAACTCGTCACCTACATCAAGGAGGTCCGTGAGGCCATTGCCGGTACCGCCCTCAGCGGTGCCCCCATCGGTCACGTCGACACCTGGGACTCCTGGACCAACAGCTCCAACTCCGGCGTGGTCGATGCTGTCGACTGGCTCGGTTTCGATGGATACCCCTTCTTCCAGAGCAGCATGTCCAACTCCATCGACGACGCCAAGGCCCTTTTCCAGGAGTCCGTTGAGAAGACCAAGTCCGTGGCCGGTGACAAGGAGGTCTGGATCACCGAGACCGGTTGGCCCGTGAGCGGTGATTCCGAGGGTGAGGCCATTGCTTCCATTGCCAACGCCAAGATCTACTGGGACGAGGTCGGTTGCCCTCTGTTCGGCAACACCAACACCTGGTGGTACATCCTGCAGGATGCCGCCCCGACCACCCCCAACCCCAGCTTCGGTATCGTCGGCAGCAACCTCACCACCACCCCCCTGTTTGACCTGTCTTGCAACACCACCTCTTCGTCCTCCTCCGCTGCCGCTTCTTCCGCTACTGGCTCCTCTACCGGCTCTGCTGGCTCCGTCAGCGGCAACAAGGGTACCGGCTCCCTGACCTCTGCTGGTTCCGCTGGTGCCGGCGGTGCTGCCAAGCCCACTTTCACTGTCGGCCGCCCCGGTGGTGTGAACGGCACTGCCTACGGTAACGGTACCTACCCTGCCCGTCCCAGCGGCTCTGCCTCTGCTCGTCCCTCCGGTGGTGTCATCTCCGGCTCCGGCTCCGGATCCGGCTCCAGCGGTTCGGGCAGCTCTGCCACCTCTGGTCAGTCTGCCTCAGGCAGCTCCGCCGCTGCCGCCGCCGCTTCCTCCGGCCTTTACACCGGCAGTGCCAGCAGCCTCTCCGGCTCCACCTTCGGTGCCGTCGTGGCCGTCTTCCTCGCTCTCGCTGCGTTGTAAGGGATGAATCCCGTGATGGCGTTCTCGGGGCGCTCCGAGTGTTTGGTGTTGGGTCTTCTCTTCGTGATACATATTTTTCAAAATTTTGCTTGCCATGTTTGCCGGGATGATAGATAAATGTTACTTTAGACTTGTGCTTCCATCATCCATACATGACAAGCTTACTGCATCGACCAAATATAGACATTGGTTCGTATTTAAGAATTGCGTAGATTCCGATTCCACATGCACACGATAGCGTGTTCGAAGATGGGAACTCGTCAAATGACAATGTCCCTATTGGTCTCCAAAGAACAGCATGTAAGCCAGGGGTCATGAAGACCCATATATAGCTCCCCCGTGTCGAGTATGTCAGCTTCCTGATGCCGATACCGCGGAGAGCATCACGTGAATTTTCATCCCGGAAGAAATCGACCTTCCCCTTTCAAAAGACGACAAATGACTTCGTAAAGAGGAGTGACAATGAGATAAATAATAATATGATGGTAAATGTCCGTTGAATATTAATCCCATTGGCTGGCCTGGGAATGACTTGAGTTTGGTGTGATGTGGACTTTGCCCGGTTGATGGTGGTAAATATATATATGGACCGACCGCACCCTACCCAGTCCAATAGTAATAGGGATTCTCCGAGTCTGCACCACGCCTCCATTCCCTAGTATGATCATCTGAGTACTAGAAGGATAGAAGCCTTAATGTATCAATGTCATCAAATCATCACATAGACAGACTGTATATATATTCCCATCGTTAAGAACAAGCTATCCATACGATGATTCAATCCGCCCATAAGATGAGCAATCTCATATTTAACCACCACTTGCTACATCTGACCTCATACAGTCTTGTTGCGTATATGTGAAGCACATTAAACTGCAGTGAACAAAGAACACATGAAACTGCCTCTACCGATACGCCCATGGGAGTGCACAAAGGTCAACACCAGCCACACCCGGATTCCCATATTCGGGACATTCCGGAGCATTCGCCCACACCTTCCTAGTTAAGGATAGTCTACCATTACTGCCACCTACACCAAACCAGTAGGCGGTATCCTAGGGCCCGGCATCCGGCCCCGGCTTCCGGCCCCATCTATTTTTACCGTCACGGAGCACAAAGCACTAAGCACCAAGCACAATTCCACCCCGGGCACCAACAAGCGTCAAGAACAGCCCACGTGGCACCTTGCAACATCCCATCCTCCACAACTAGGAAAAGAGTCTGATTCAGAACTCTCTATTGTGGCCCCCAACGCCCCCAAGGTCGTATTCCCGATCCTGCGCGGAATCCTGCCGGCTGAAATTGGTCGCCCTACCGCCGGCGACCCCGGTTGAGGGCGCGGATTGGTAGGGAATTCCTTCAGGGTCCCCGTTAGGCTGTCGGGTGTCGGGTATGTCGGCGGTTCCTGCATGGACCCTTCGGAAGGGCTGACCATCCCATGCGGTTGAAACGGTTGCTTCGGGGTGGCGTTGATCTATCTAGTATCTACCCTGGAGGTGAATAGCATCGTTTTGAGGATATACAGAGTACAGACAGGGTATTGTTGGTAATGGATAGGTCTCGGAACAACCTGCCGTCCAAGGGCGTGTTCTTGGCAAATGGAGAGGAAAGGTCGCGCATCAGCCCATGCTGTGGCCCGTGCCCTGTGCTTGTCTCAGGGTTATCTATTGATCTGTCAGTTGGGGTTAGTTTTTTGGTCTGGTGGATTCCTTATCAGCTGTTATTCGCTAGTCTGATACTTCGGACGAGGGGAGTTCTGCCCCTCCCGAGGATTCAGTTAATTCGGTCGATCTGCAGTGCCCTCTCATGTTACCTTCCGTGTAGGGACGATGAGAATGTAACCCTGTTTACAGGCCATTGAGACAACACAAGATTCATACTCACTGACTAGAATGACCTGAATAACAAGTCATGTAGAAATCATCGTTTCGTACCCGTATTATTACCCTGTCGCGGTTATCTAGCTACTCCATCCATCCACCCCCTTCGACTGAATACAGGCACCAGCCTATTCATCTAGCCCCTTCCACGACCTCCCAATTAATGAGCTCTCTATCAGCTGGTCAACGGTCAATCTATACCTGTCGACCAACCTAACCGAAAGAGGAATTCGCTCTGCCTCGATAACAGCAAACATCGGGGGAGAATATTTCCTAGCCTCCCGATGAGTGGGGCACAACCCCAACGTGCAACAAGAGTCTTCAGTATGATAGCCCACTTGCAGATGAATTGGAGTACTCAGTGGCTCAATCCAGTCCATGGCCCTGAGACATCCTATGCATGGTTCATACCGGACCCTGATAGTCGGGGGCCAAATCCACATGGCGCCGACAACCTCCGCGAGAGAACTCAGCTCACCTCACTTCAACCCTAACCTGGATCCTTGGAATGTAGGTATAAATACCACGATTGTCCAGGACATCTTACTGTCTTCATCCTCATCCTCATCATCCTTATCAAGCAACCTTGAACTTCAAGTCCAACTCACCCCTCAAAATGGCCTACAAGAACACCCTCGGTCTGGCCACTCTGGCCCTCGCTGGCTCCGGCATGGCCCAGTCCGTCACTGGCTCCGACTACAACTACCCCCATGCTGGTCCCCCGGCCAGCTTCTTCGCTGCTTCCTCGACCATCCCCGTCGCTGCCCTCAAGGCTGCCGCAGCCAAGGCCAGTGATGTGCCCGCCAAGGCCACCTACCCCGTCAACACCAACGATGACTCTCCTTTGTCGACTATCCACAGTGACTGGACTCACTTCAGCGAGGTATATCCCATCCCCTCTCTCTACCCCCCCTCCAACAACATACACTAACAACATGACACCCAGGGCGCCGCCTACAGCTGGGTCGCCGACATGGACGTCGACTGCGATGGCAAGGATGAGGCCTGCAAGGGCAACGGTGACGGCCAGTCCGAAACCAACTGGGGTGCCTTGGCCGCCTACGAAGTCCCCTGGATCGTCATCCCGGATCACTTCCTCACGGCCAACACCAAGGCTCTCCCTGGTAACAACGTCGCCGCTGTGATCTGGTAAGTCTCCCTCCCTCTCCCGCTCATCCCCCCTAGGAAATCCCAGCTAAACCAACCAAGCGACGGCAAAATGTACTACGGTATCCTGGGCGACTCCAACGGCGACGACCCCGAAGTCACCGGTGAAGCCTCCTGGCTGATGGCCCGGACCTGCTTCCCCGATGATGACCTCAACGGAGATAACGGCCACGTTCCCGCTGATGTGACCTGTACGTATCACCCACCCCACCCTATCCCATCTAAGCAACCAAGCTAATAGAAACCAGACATTGTCTTCACCGGCGACGACGCTGTCCTGCCCAGCAGTGCCCTGAACGAACACTACGTCACCAACTTCAGCACCCTCCGCTCCATGGGTGATAAGCTCGTCAGCGCTCTGGCTGAGAACTTGGGTCTCTCGGGTTCGAGCTCCTCTGGCTCCTCTGGTTCTGGATCCGGATCCAGCTCTAGCTGCTCCTGGTCCGGACACTGCGCCGGCGCTACCTGCTCGTCTGACGACGATTGCTCCGATGCTCTGGCCTGCGTTAGCGGAATCTGCAGCTCCGGATCTACTGGTTCCAAGACCACCCTGACCACCGCTGCCGCTCCCACGGCTACCTGCTCTTGGTCTGGCCACTGCGCGGGCGCTACCTGCTCGTCTGATGATGATTGCTCGGATGCGTTGACCTGCAAGAGTGGTGTCTGTAGCTCTGGTTCGGGCTCCGGCTCCGCCACCACCACGGCTGCTACTTCTGCTGCTACTTGCTCTTGGTCTGGACACTGTGCCGGTGCTACTTGCTCGTCTGATGATGATTGCTCGGATGAATTGGCTTGCAAGAGCGGGGTTTGCAGCACGGACTCGTCGGTTGAGACTTGCTCGTGGAAGGGTCACTGTGAGGGTGCTACTTGCTCCTCTGACGATGACTGCTCTGATGCGTTGTCTTGCAAGAGCGGAACTTGCTCTGCTTAGATGCGACCTTTTGATCGGTTGGGGAACCGGAATTAGGAAGGGCTGGGTGTAATGCACTGGCGGAAATGTAATATTATATACTATAGGTTGGGAAACGAGTGGGGGATGTACTTGGATAATAGCTTAGGAATTAATTCTTTGACAAGACACCACCACCAGCTATGCACCCGAGTAGTGAAAAAGAGCCAGAACCACCAGAAAGGATATCATTTAATATACAAAAATGAAATCCTCATTCTTCAGATCGGTGGTATCCGAAAATCCCTTATCACTGGCACTGGCACTGACTCCCTCCGCTGACGGGGCGTTGACATCCTCTACCTCGATGGCCTTGCCTTGCTCCACGGTCTTCTTGCTGAGCATGGACTCGTCGATTATCTGCGCTGACTTGCCGAGGGCTCTTCTCTTGCGAGCCTGTTTTCGATTCAAATACACGAGGTAGAGATTCATGAGGCTGGATAGTATTGTTAGTTCGTTCTTGGTTTATGGATGGGAGACTTACATGGCGAAGACGCCTACTAATATGAATAGAATGAGGTTGGAGATCAGCCCCGGGCGATATAATGGTGCCTGGGAAGTGGAGTAGAGTTGGGGACCGATGACCTGGTCGTGTTAGACTTGGTACCCTGGTAATGGAGTAGAGACTCACATTGCCCGCGCACATCCCAATTAACACTACCGCTGATGTGCACTTTCGTTTGGTGTCGCCGGCTGTGTTTTGTGCTTCCCATGCGTAGACTAGGGGTGTGATAGCTGCGAGACAGGATACCTGACTTCGTTAGTCTGAGCAATGTTGAAGTGGGAAGGGATCTGACTAGGTAGTATCCGAATAGAAGAACGCCTTTTTGTTCCCGCGGCACGACAAGCATCAAGAGCGTACCGACAGCGGAGATGGCGGCGAATCCGGCAATTACTAACCCCTTCCGCTGGAATCGGGTGGCTAGCCAGCCTCCGCCTAAAATGGCAACGACTTGGATGACCCCAAAGGGGATGTTGAAGAGGATGGTCTGGAAGGATCCATACCCAAAGGACTCGATGATGAGGCTGCCAAAGGTGCTGATGCCACCGCTGGGGATTCTATGCAGGTTAGCACGCCGACCTTTGCTGGAGTGAGGAAACGTACGAGATGGACACGATTAGCAGGAACCAGAACCACGTCTTCAGGTCATATGCTGTCTCCCAGACATGGTCCCATCGCCACTCGCGCGAGATGATTCCCATCTGGTTGGCCCTCAATCGCTCTACGGCAATCACTTTCTCGCGCTCACTCAAAAACCTAGCTTCCATAGGAGAGTCGGGCATGAAGATGAGAACAAGAACGGAATAGGCTACGGTGAGGAGACCGCAGAACATGAAGATGATCTGCCGTATAAGTATTAGACCGACACTGGATTGGTGTTGCTGGAGGACAGACCTGGTAGGAGAAGAGGGTGTCGCTGTGGATGTGACCCAGACCGTATGTAAAGAGACTTCCGACCTGCCCAGTCAGTAGTGTCGATGTATAGTGATTGCCAGTGGGCATACCACAAAGGTGACTCCATTCATCCCGCTCCACAGCGCTGTCCGCAAGGTCTGCTCGCCTCGACGCCACCACATTTGCGTGACGGCCACGCACGAGGGTGCTATCTTGTTAGTCTTCATCAGTTGGCCAGTCTGAACTGCTTACCGATCATCGCCTCGAACACTCCCAAGGTGAGTCGCAGTCCCAACAAGCTGGCAAAGTTGGTGCACGCTGCCATGATAGCCAGCGAGCTACCCCACAGAAACACGGCAGTTCCGATGAGCTTTCCGGTCGGAGCCTTGACTAGCAGCAGCGCTGCAAGTGGTTGCACGACTAACTGGGCAAGGTAGAGGATAGACCCCAGCCAGGAGTATTGCTGGCCATGTAGATGGGCATCCTCGACGAGGCCGAAGATGGATACATAGGAGAGCGTTGACTTGTCCAGTTGCTGGAAGAAGTACGCCCCTAGCAGGAGAGGGAGGATCCGACAGTCGATGCGTCTGAGAACAGCCTTCTCCTCGTCCGGCGTAAAGGTCCGTTGCTCTTCATCGACAGTGGCCAGAAAGTCGGCCGCCCTTTCTCTCCCAGTACCACGGGGGGACGGTTGAACGGCGGTGATAGCATCTTGAGAATCCCCAGGGATGGCCATCGTGACGTGCTCCAAGATTGCAGGGGACAGTCCGCGATGTCAGTGTATTTATCGACGTTCGGACAGGGATAAGCCGACGAAAGCCACAACATTGGCAGGGTGCTGGGCAGAGGGGCTGCCGAGGCTATCCCACGCCCTCCGTAGTCGGCTGATCCCCCCAGGTTACCCCAGATTCCTCGACCCCGGTTTTCCCCGCATCTCGGCCTGTTTCCGGTTGATGGAAAAACTGGGACAGCCAAGTGGCATGCAGGCATGTCAATGTCCGTGCGAGACGCCCGATCTGCATTTCGGGCGAGCATTTTCCGACCACATATAACTCAGCCCTATCCGTCAGTCACCCGCCCCGATTTCCAACTCATGGTTCTTTCTCTAGACATCCACTCCACCGTACATTGCATAATGAAAAAATACGCCCTTATCGGCACTGGCGGCCGCGCCATGTTCTTCTACAACGCCATCGTGCGCGACTTCCGTAGCACCGCCCAACTGGTCGCCTTCTGCGACACCAACACTACTCGTCTGGCATATGCCATTTCACGGATCCAGGAGTTGGGTAACGACTCTATTCCAACCTATCTCGCCCGGGACTTCGACCGCATGATTGAAGAGACTCGGCCGGACGAGGTGATTGTGACCACCATCGACCGAACCCACCATCAGTACATCGTGCGGGCGCTTGAGCTGGGCTGCAATGTTATCACCGAGAAACCCATGACCATCGATGCGCCCCGCTGTCGACAGATTTTTGACGCTGTCGAACGCACTCAGCGTCAGATCCGGGTGACATTCAACTACCGCTATGCACCTCACAATACGCGGATCGCGGAGCTGCTCGCTGCCGGGGCGATCGGAGAGGTGAACGCGGTGCACTTTGAGTGGGTGCTGAACACCTCACACGGCGCGGATTACTTCCGACGCTGGCATCGCGATAAGCGGAACAGTGGTGGGCTGCTGGTGCACAAGTCGACGCACCATTTCGACTTGGTCAATTTCTGGTTGCGGACCCGGCCCGAGACGGTGGTGGCCATGGGCGATCTGCGCTTTTATGGCAAGGAAAACGCAGAGCGACGGGGTGAGACGCAATTCTATTCGCGGTCCCGAGGAAGCGAGGTGGCCAAGGAAGACCGGTTCTCGCTGGATCTCGAGGGCAACGGAAAATTGAAAGCGCTGTATGCCGACGCAGAGTGGGAGGACGGGTACTACCGCGACCAGAGCGTTTTCGGCGATGGCATCAGTATTGAGGATACCATGGGGGTCATGGTGCGGTATCAGTCTGGCGCGGTCCTGACCTACAGCCTCACGGCGTATGCGCCATGGGAGGGATTCCGGGTCAACTTCACCGGGAGCAAGGGGCGGTTGGAGGTCGAGGTGGTGGAGCAGTCGTATGTTAACTCGGGAGGCGATCAGGCCCTAGAGGGCGCTCTCGAACGTCGGACTATTCTGCTACGGCCTATGTTTGGGAAGCCGGTGGAAATCGACGTGCCCACCGGAGAGGGAGGTCATGGGGGAGGTGACCCTCAGCTACTGCAGGATCTGTTTGGCACACCAGGGTCTGATCCTTTGGGTAGGGCTGCATCGCATGTGGATGGGGCGTGGTCGATTGCGACCGGCATCGCGGCCAACGAGTCGATGCGCCGGGGGGCCATAGTGCGGGTGGGAGACTTGTTCCCATTGTAGTTTTGTTTGCCTCCGTCAGAGGGAAACGTATCGTTCTCGAAAGATCAATGGATACCATGGCAAGGTGTAGATCAAATTCCCTCAACCGTACTCAGGACACGTGAAAATATCTCCATATGGGAGATGAGCCATCGTACCAGATCTGATGAGCGGTTCCCGGTGTCACCCATTATCTTTTCTGGGTGAAGTGGGCCCTCTAGGCGGTGATGAAGGCCATGTCCGCCATAGCTTAGGGGATATTAGATTTGGATACAGAAGGTCGCCATCCGGCCTATGGGAGGGATTGTGTCACCGTTTCACAAGGATCCCATGCTCAGCTCTCTTGCTCTGGGGCTACAGGTTCTCGAGCTGAACGGCATGAAGTGGAGTGATAATCCTGGGGAGACCATCTGGTGAGAGGAGAGGGCCTGGTATATTTAAACCAGCTATTACGAGTTTAGAGCTTGGGGTGCGTGCCGGATTCTGATAACGGGCGCATATGATGGGATGCACGACAAATATGATCTCTGGGGACGATCTTCGCCTATGTTTCTTTTCAATCTGCTTCGCAGGACGTTGATAATGAATCAGAAGAGTCCCTGCCACTGGCATTCATGCTTATGGTGTCATTGTATCAAGATCAGTTGATAGGCATTCGCCAATAACCTCATTTAAGTGTCCTATTCATTGCGTTGTGCTCCAGGGGCGTCTCAAGAATCCGGGACAGTATGCGGCATTGAAAGGCAATTCTGGATACTGTTCCCTGCGCATGACGACCAGATGTCAATTAGCATCAGAAAACCAGAATCAACACGAGCAGAACCGGAAATTGCATCATTGAAGAGCAGGGTCAAGGGTCAAACCGGATCAACCATTCCCCGGCCAGTCCTCGATCGGCCGGTCGCGTGCTGAGAGGGCCTCGTATTGTGACCAGGATGGTGGAAGGCGAGGAACAAAAGGCTGCCAAACGGTTACGAAGTCGATTCGCGACGGCTCTGGAGGAGAAACGGGAAGAAGGAGAAGAGCGGAGTGATGGTCTGAATGGAAACTATAAAAGTGGGGGGAATAGTGGGGGAGGGAAGAGAGAAGGAGGAAGTAGGAAGAAGGAAAACAAGCGATGACTGTCAGCTGTCAGGTGACAAAAGTGACCGGAGTTTGGTGACTCCGGTATTGTGGTAAATAAACTGGTCAGCGCGGTACCAACCACGTGAGGGATATATATAGAAGTGGTACCCCGGATAATCTCAGGTCGGATCCCCTTTTCCTTCCCCACGCGTCCCACCGGGTGATTGTCGGACGATTAGAACCGATCCAAGGGAGAGCTCCAACATCAAAGATATAAAAATGGACTTGGGACGGACAGAGAAAGGCTTCCCCACCGCGCAACTGTTCCTTCTGGGTATGACATGACCATCTGACTGCTTTCGTGCGAGCGACCCCGCCCGGTGGTGACACTCACCTGCTTGCCCTACCTAGGACTCTGTCGCATCGCCGAGCCGGTCGCCCTGACCTCCCCCCTCCCTTATGCCTACGATTTGATGGAACACCTCCTCGGCAACAATACCAACAATGCCGCCTTTTATGCCGGTCTCTTCGTCGCCGCCTTCTCCCTCACCGAAACCTTGACCGGCTTCTGGTGGGGAGCCCTCTCCGACCGCATTGGAAGGAAACCAGTCCTGATTTTAGGCTGTGCAGGAACCATCGCTTCCTTGTGTCTCTTGGGCTTCGCGATGAATATATGGATGGCAATACTCGGAAGAGCCTTGGGAGGCGCCCTGAATGGGAACGTCGGCGTGGTGCAAACCATGGTGGGCGAGATGGTCACCCGGCCCGAGCATGAAGGTATGCCATTGACATCGACGGTGGAACTTTGACTGAAACACAAGACGTAGCACGGGCGTACGCTGTCATTCCATTCTTCTTCAGCGTCGGCTGCACCATCGGACCCGCCCTCGGGGGTATCTTGGCTCAACAGACATTGGGTGGGACTGCCATCTTTGAACAATTTCCCTACCTGCTGCCGAATATTGCATGTGCTGGCATGGTCCTCGTCACAATGGTGCTGGCATATCTAGCCTTGGACGAGACACACCCTGAGCTCCGCAAGAAAGCGCTGGGGGAGTTGGGTCCGAGCCAGCAACCGGACCATGGCGAGAATGCCCCCCTACTACAACCCGCGGCAAGTTCCACGAGTGGGCCCGCGCACACAGACTCCTTATGGGACTTGAACACAAATGTCAAGATGTTGATTGCCGCCGTCTGCTTGCTGAGCGCCCATACAGTCACCTACATCCAGCTGCTGCCAATCTTCCTGCGGAGTCCGCGCGATGACAGTGTTCCTCCATACTACATTGGCGGGATTGGGGGTCTCGACATGAGCCTTTCAGAGGTGGGACTCGTGATGGGAGTTAATGGCATTATTGGTCTGGGCATCCAGTTGATCTTCCCAGTGTTTACCGATTGGTTCGGTCTCAAGACGACTCTTTTGATGATGACGTCGTTACACCCCATCGCCTACTTCTGTCTTCCCTATCTTCCTTTTTTGCCCGCGAGCACCTGGCGGGTGGGTCTCTGGACCTGGCTTGTTGCTCGAAACATTCTATCCACATTCACCTATCCTGCCCTTTTGATCCTAATAAAACGGTGGACACCCAACACTCTCATTCTCGGCCGGGTGAATGGGTTGGTGGCGAGCGCAGGGGCCGCCTGTCGAACCGTCTCCCCGGCGGCAGCAGGACTGTTGCAGAGCATCGGGGAGAACCATCATCTTAGTGCTCTGGCGTGGTGGGGATCGGGTGTATTCGCGCTGATTGCAGCCATTCAATCTTGGTTTATCAGGTTCGACGGAGCTCCTAATTGACTACCTTCCTGGAAGAATCATTGGGCCTGCATCTGGATGACTGGAAGATGGTTGTTATGGTCTTGGTGTTAATGATGGGGTCTTTGTATTATGTGCTGCTATAGATTGGAGGAAAGGTCGAAGGCTGGTCGTCAACCCCCATCATGGATAGCTCATACCCTATTGGAGCCAAGTGCCAAGGTCGAGTTTGATCTAGTCTGCCCACTCCGACAGCCGTCAAGTCGCACAACAGGAGACTATTTACAAGGGCCCTACATCCAATGATTTCTCAACACATACGCTGATTACGAAGGGACATGAGTGCGGTGATAAAATACTGCATGAGACACTCCAAGCTATCCCAATCGTGCTATTACCTGGATGTACCATCATGGTGTCTCGAAAACCGTCAACTGCCCACATCACCAGTCCTCCAGTGCTTGAGATTGATGTGCTCCTCTTGTCTCGGACGTGATGGAGATTCCCGAGACATCCAGATGGCAATCAGTAGTTGTAAAGATCGCCATCAAGCTCCGCAGTACCGCGCTTGTAGTTGTAGAGATCACCGTCCAGCTCAGCATCATCACGCTTCTTGTAGTTGTAGAGGTCCCCGTCCAGCTCAGCGCCATCTCGCTTGTAATTGTACAAGTCGCCATCGAGTTCCGCACCGTCGCGCTTCTTGTAGTTGTACAGATCGCCATCGAGCTCAGCACTGCCCCGCTTGTAGTTGTAAAGATCACCGTCCAGTTCAGCACCGTCACGCTTGTAACCACCGCGCTTCTTGTAGTTGTAAAGATCCCCGTCGAGTTCAGCGCTGCCGCGTTTGTAGTTGTAGAGATCGCCATCGAGCTCGGCGCCGTCACGCTTCTTGTAGTTGTAGAGGTCGCCGTCTAGCTCGGCACCATCGCGTTTCTTATAGTTGTAGAGGTCACCGTCGAGCTCGGCGCCGTCACGCTTCTTGTAGTTGTAGAGATCGCCGTCTAGCTCAGCACCATCGCGTTTCTTATAGTTGTAGAGGTCACCGTCGAGCTCGGCACTACCGCGCTTGTAGTTGTAAAGGTCACCGTCTAGCTCGTTGGTACCTCCCACTGCTACGAAATGTCAGTGTACCGTCATTCTTGATTAGGTATGAGAAACCTACTAGGTAAGGCGGTAACCAAGCCCATGGAGAGGCAAACGGCAAGAAGGATCTTGGGGGAAAGCATGCTGGCTGAGGTTTGCAGCTAGTCAGGGTAGCAGAGAGTGGAGAGGATGATGTGCTGAATGATGAGTGAGCTGGTTCCACTTGACGGATAGGAATCAGACATCCACGGGGAATCGCACAGCTTTTTATGTCGACCAGATATACAGGCTCAAGTGTATGACAGTGGGAGGTGATTTTCGGCCTCACTATCTCCGGACCTATCCACGTCAGTGCCAATATCAGCTGGCGGAGATTGTCGACAGAACGTCATGTATCCATCGTGGATGTATGACGGTGGTGGTACTGGACACATGCTGATCCAATTTCTCGTGCTCATACCTGCTTGTGTCGATACTGAACGTGATGTTACATGATTGACCCTCTACCTTCCCTCCCTGAGTTGAGGATAGACTATCCGGGGTACGATATGCATTGCAGATTGTAGAATGGGCTGGCTAGGTGGCAAGGCAGCAACCTACCCCGCTGGACTCCTCATTCTTCCAGGGCACGTTGCAGAAAGCGGCCACATCATTGCTCGATGTGATACAGTAATAGCATGTGGCAATTGCGAAACAATCCGAATGTTGGTCTCGGTGTGATGCCAGAGATTGCCCGCTTTGTCAATCCGTGGCTGCGTGGGGAATATGGACTGTTGCATTGCCAATCATCCAGCTGATGTGTTGATCTTGCTTGGGATGGGTGTGTCTGACATGATCGTAAAGAATAGCGATGGAAATGAAGCTGTTCTGATCTGCAAATCTTCAAGCCCATACATACCCTTCCCGCCCTATTGCTCTTGCCGTAGCAGGCTGGTTGATGCAGCCAAACCAGGAAATAGTCACACTGTCTTCTTCCACAGAATTGTACCAGACATGACCTTGGCGATCTGAAGTAGACGGCCCAGATGACTGCTCCTTGCCGGCTCTACGATCCACGAATGGAGTCACCTAAAGCATAGGCTCTGGACAAAGCCCGGAGTCGTAACCGAGTTTCCATGATTAGATTCCCTGTGCCCCCGTTTTGATTGCTTCGCGTAAGTAGGTCACGCGAGACAGGCCACATAGGCCCAATTTTGAATTTCAATGCCTAATAGGGTGACGCGGGGTAGGAATCCAGGACGATATTGCCTTACCTAGTTACCCTTCGTGACGTGTATATTGTCAATAGGCTACGCTGTGCCTCGCGATATGCAGTGAGGTAGATCCGACAGCATTCTAGCAGTTGGTATCCTGATTCTGCCCTGACAAACAAGCATTGCCGAGGTACCGGGACGGAGTTACTAACAGAGGGGAGAAAGTCAGCTGGGGATATTTGCTTTTTCAGTGATTCGCACAGTTATATGGTTAATGGATAGCTAGCTTGGTAGATGTGTTTGGGCCCGGAGATCGGCATCACCCTTGACGATCTATTCACTGACGCAATGTACTTTTCATCCAGATCCGATCTACCCCAGCCAACCCTGATCACACAGACATACATACACACAAGACGATCTTTGCGCATCTGCCACTAGACTAAGCATCTGCTGGAGATCTGCGGGTACTCTAAGCAATGTCTGCTAACGCAATACGCCTCGGTCTCGCCGTGCGGGGTAGCCTGCATGGATGAAGCCCCAGGCATTCCGACTGGGAAGCCCGGCCATCAGCAGGAACTCACGTCGCACGATATCCACTTTTTGCACCATAGTTGCATTTCAGATCCTGCAGGGAGCACCTGATGGCGCAACTTGCCACAGCAATGTCAGGGTTCATACAGGATGACCAGCTGAATCGTACATACATTCTGTCTCCTCCACAGGGACAATCATTGACTCTGCTACCGCAATGAGTATTGCGTTTCGTCACGATCACCCCAATTGCTTAGATGAGACGCCATAAAATTGCACGAGATTTCCCCCGGCAGAATCTCCCTTCCAAAAGACCCCCTAAGAACTGTGTTGAGGATGCTCTTTCCCCGTCTCAACCTCAGCACAATGTACTCAGCTCTAAGAAAAGGCAGCAAAGATAGCACCTCATCGGAGAGGCTGCCCTTGTCTGTGAATTCCGACTACCACGATGAGCCTCTAAACAAAGAGCACATTGACGATGGGGGTTACATAGAACGATCACGTCGGTCATCTCCCTTTCAATGGCGAAGTCTCTGCTTTCACTTAATTCTAGCGTCCCTGTACGGTGCAGCATTTCTGGCTGCAACATACAGGACGACAGAATCTGTCAGATCCCAGGAGAAGCCTGCGCATCTCATTTCATGTAAGTACATCCTCATGCTACTGTCCACAGTTCGTCGGAATGTACCAACCAAAAGGATTGAACTCTAGCACCACTATACGATGCCGTCGAGATGGAGCGAAAAACAATCTACGCGTCAATCGAAAGCGAGAATCCCTTCAAAGGAGCCCCGTCCGAAGAGCTGGACCATGCATGGCATCAGTTATTCATCAACTCGAATATCCGAGTCACTGCCGAAGATCTAGCGAAGATTAATCGAACCTCCGTCCCTATCAATGATGAGAAGGGGGGTTATTATGCTATTCCGGGTAGGTTCTCTCCAACCCTAGCCCTATTCTACGAGTATCTAATATGAGAAGATGTCTATCATCAACTCCACTGTCTGGTAAATCCAAAATCCAGTATACCCCCATCGCCACTCCCAATCACTACTAACAATAGTCAGAAATTCCTCCGCCAAGTAGTCTACCAGAATTACTACCACATCGGCAAACCCACCACTCCAGTGCATATCGGTACGCCTTACACAATCCCACCCCCAATAGCATATCCACCACTAATACTTAGAAAAAGAACACTGTGTCGACAACCTCCGCCAAAACATCATGTGCAAAGCAGACGTCGCTCTGCTTACCTTCTCCTGGGACCCCGATGACCGTGCCCCCAAGCCCAACTTTGTCGTCGAGCACGAATGTGCCAACTGGGATAAGATGGATAAATGGGCCGAGGAACATAAATTCGATATTTTCGATGAGACGACCTTGATTCATCCGACGTTAGGTGTGTGGACCTTCTTGTGTACATGTCCGTGAGATGCGACCGTGCTGTGCTTGCTGACTGATGAAATTAGGTCCGTCGTTTCCAGAGGCCGAGTATAAAGCAACGGGGAGAATTCCAGGGCATCCAGACTTTCATCCGAATGTGTATCATGGGGATCATGGGGGTCATGAAGATCATGCTATGCATGAGGGTGGGAAGAGGGTGTGATGTGGGGTTGGTTGGTTGAGGATTATGGTGTGTGGTCATGGATAGTTATTTATTCTTAGATATATTATCTTCACAATTCCTCCATGACAATGATCTCGCTCGTGGGAAGAGATCTATATCGCTCTCAAAGCTTACGGATACTTAAAACACCATGAGAAAAGTAATTCAATTCATGCATCATCAACATTCATCATTCTATCAAGCAAGTTCCAGACCCTCCCCCGGGAACCTGCCTAAAAGTACTATACATAATCCATCACCATCACCAAGACATCCTACATCTGAAACCGCAGCGCCGGACCCATCCGCTTCTGCTTCTTACTGGTCGGATTCGGTCCGTTAAGAGTCGTATTATACGTCGCCAGCGAATCCAACACCTCCCACTGGATAGTAGCGTTACCCTCACGGTAGGTACTCTTCAGAGGACCCACGGTCTTCAGACCAGCCGAGACAGGGATCTTCCCCGTCGCGACATCCTTCCCGGTGATGACGCGCTCGAACATTTCCAAGGCAAGCAGGGGCTGGTAGAAGGGCACTTCGTGGCCACTTTCGTAGACGCGGACGAAGGCGAAGTTACCGGCTTGGCGGACCTGACCGTGAGGGACACCATCCGAGGTAGTGATGTTGGTGTATCCGGCGGTGCTGAAGTGAGGGGCGTCGACTTTGAGGGAGACGGCTTCGCCGCCCAGCCAGTTGCAGTTGTAGTCGGCGTCGCCGGCGTACATGACCACGGTGACGTTTTGCTTGAGGAGTTTGGCGACGTCGTCGGTCGTGTTCATGAGACGGCCGTCGTCGCCGGTGGAGGAGAAAGCTAGGCCTACGGCGTTGCTGCTTTCCGTGTAGTTGATGTAGGCGCCGATGGCGGCCTGTACGGAGGGTTTGTTGAGGTAGTCGACGTAGAATTCGTAGGGGAAGGGGTCGGGGGTCAGCTCGCGGAAGTCATATTCATCCCGACCGATGTAGTTGTCGTAGATGCTTTCGACTTCGTCGGCACAGAAGCTGTCTGCTGTGCTGCAGACTTCGTCGATGCCGCGGGCGGCGCAGTCGTATAGCTGGTCGAGGCAGTTGCCGGGGCCGTAGAGGTTGTTGTAGAGGAGGGAGCTGATGGATTTGTTGTAGGGGAGGTAGTCGTAGGTGTTTCCGGGGTAGACCTGGGGAAGAGGGTTAGTGGGGTGGATGGGTGGGTGGAGGGGGTTAGGGTTACCGTGAAGTTGTAGTAGGCCTGGTATTGGATGATGGGATCATACCAGCCATTTCCGATCATGACACTGCCCAGCTGGATTTTCTTGGCTCCGGGCTGGAGATGGGCGTTCTGCTCCTCGATGTATTCGTTGAAAACGGGTCCGTAGTGGCCACCGTAACTCTCGGTGGTGAAGTGGAAGGTTTCCCGGGAGTACTGGGGGAAGGCGCCCATGAAGCCCTGCAGGGCGCGGTAGAAGTTGGGGGCCGCATTGTCGGTGGTGTTGGCCGTCAGGCTCACGTTGGGGTAGGCGTAGGTGCCACAGGAGAAGTCGGAAGCATAGTCGGGGCAGACGGGGGAGGGCAGGGCGATAACGTTGTCGGTGTCGGTGTCGACATAGCCCGGGACGGGGATGCTGTAGGAGAAACCCGTCTGGATGGGCTGGTCGATGTAGAGCATGTTGCTCACGTTGTTCCAGGAGTAAGGGTTGTTGTAGACGGTACCATTGGAGTCCACGCCGCAGGGGCCGTGTTCCTGGAAGAGGCCAATCATGGAGGACGAGCCGGGACCTGGAGAAGTCAAAATGGGGTCACGATTGGCACGGGGAGGGGAACTTGCCTCCATTGATCCAGACGGTCAAGGGGGCCTCGGTGGGATCCTGGTTGCGGGCCTCGAAGAACCAGAAGAAGATGTGCTCATTCTCCGCGACATCGACATAGCCGGAGAAACTCTTGACACTGGGGTCGGTCTCACAGATGCCGGTGGGAACCTGCTTGTAGCGGACGGGGATGTCGAGATAACCCTTGGTGGCATTTAGATCCTTGGGGGGCGACACGAATTGAGCCTGGGAGGCCGGCAAAGCCCCCAGGACGGCAGCAAACCAGAAAGAGCGCATGTTGACTGATGAGCAGAGAAGAAGCTGGCAGGAAGCGAAAGCTGCAAGCTACCGGCGGCGAGACTTTATCTTATCCGAAGGCGTGGCTGGTTGGTGCCTGTGAAATGAGGCGGGTGTTATCTTTGGCTGCGAAAAAGGGTGGGGGGACCCCGGGCTGCCCCGGTCCAATCACGACACAAACCCTCACCGGTTATCTCCCATCTTGATAGACCAGGGCAGGAAATCACACGATGGGATTGTTCATGATTGTTCATCCCTCGCGCGGGCTAAGCTTTGGACCGCCCCTCCGCCGTCGGTCCCCGACGTGATGGCCGAGTCAAGGTCCACTACTCCGTCCTGGCGGAGATTTTGTTGGATCATGGGCACGGCAGCCCCCGCTTTCAGGCCGCGGCTTCCGGGCTCTCCATCAGTACGTCATCAGCTTCATCGAATCAGCTTGGAATGTGCCTCTGATTATTTTTACAAATCTCCGTTTAGATTTCTGTCATTGCTTCGAAGCTGGCCTGAAATCCTGCAGTCGCTTCTTCTGTTTGCCATCCTCGTCGAAATTCCCCGCGTCCAGCCACTGCTCGGTCGCATCCTTCACCCACTCCTGCCACTCGCTCTGCAACATTGAAAACCAACAGGTATCCCGAGTCCGTCCCTTGACGACCATGTGTTGCCGGAATGTCCCCTCGAAAGTAAACCCTAACCGCTCGGCGGCCTTCCGGGAGGGTAGGTTGAGCGAGTCACACTTCCACTCCACGCGTCGATAATTCAGGTCTTCCAAGGCATGTCGGGCCAGCAGGTAGATGGCCTCGGTCGCTCCAGGGGTGCGCTGAAGAGCACTGGAGAACAGGACATGTCCGATTTCCACGGTCCAATGCGCCGGGGTGATCCGCAGGAGGGACACATACCCGATAGCTTTCTCCAAGGTGGGCGCGGTACTGCGGCGGTCGATGATGGCGAAGAAGATTGGATCGGTGGAAGTAGACCGAGTCGCAAGAATTTTCTCGAATGCCTCGAGTTGGTCATAGGGTTCGTCGGGCAAGAAATCCCACAGCCAGGTTCTGGCTGGTTCGGTCCCGCCGACCAAGCTGAAAAGGTCGGCGGCATGTTTCGATTCCAGCCTCTCCAGCCTCACGAAGTGTCCGGAGAGGACGGTGGGGTGGGACGGCAAAAGAGCCGGGGTCAGGGAGACCAGAGCTCCGCGCTCTCGGGGGAATGCCATGGCTGCGATTATGTGGCCGAGCAGTAGGACAGCCAGCGACTGCGACGCATTATTATAACCGCGACTGGCTGCTTTCTGGATTTCTCGTTCATTGACTCAGTGGTGTTGACCCCCAATATGATTGGATGGAACCTCCGACTGCGCGCGTCAGAGAGAGTTTCTATTGGCTGTGACACCGAAAGGAACCCACGGAGTATCTTGGCATGATAAATGGATGGCCAGTTGACTCACAGCAGAGACGACGTCAGGGAGGAACGCGATTGCGCGATGCTTTATGGCATCATGAAGTGTATGGATTGCAATTTATGGTGAATCTGGAACACAGAAAAGTATTCCATGCAGAGGGAGGTATGGTATGGTATGCTGCACGTGCATGGGAACTTGTTCTAAATACAACTCCATCCCCATTCGATCGCCGAATCACAGGACACGAATCCAGGTCAACGTGACATTTTGAGCCCCCTCCGAACTGTTCGCACTGAGTGCCACCGACTCGGTCCCCGTGGGAGCCCTCGCAGCATACCAGAAGGGACCCCCTCCCCCGTACTCCTGATTGCCCTCATTGGCCACGATGAACTGAGGTTGAGCCTGCGAAATCCCCGTTGGCCTGTGCATGGGAAAGAAGTCTCTTGGCAGACTCACGAGTTCATTGTAAGAGGTTGCTTGCCAGGTGGTGGCGCCCTGGTAGATGATGGCGATTACGCTGTGATTGAGACCGATGAGCCCATGCTCAGATCTCACCAGGCCACCTCCGTTGGCAAGAATCCCGCCACATGCATTCCCATCAGACCATTCAGCGTTGGAGGCGATACAGCCGCGGAGGGTCCTGCCATCAGCCGAGGACACTCGGAGGACTCCCTGCCCCTCAAAGTTATAAAAGTCGGCCCCGGCACTGGGGATCAGGCCAAGGGCCACAGCCAGAAGAGGGATCTTCAAACGCATCTGGACGCAGCGAAAAGAGACGGATATCTAATGTAGAGCGATGGCAGAGGGCAGTTGGCAGTGGGGTTGGGAAATGACAAGCCAGGTGGTGCTCGACTTTATACCTTTGACTACCGTGTGTGCTCCCTGCAGGTGGTACTGGATCTTCACCATTTGAGACATGGCTACCCAGGATCCCATCCATTCGGGTCTTTGGGAACATACCACAGTAGATTGTGACCAAACGTGCATCCCTCTAGCGCCATTTCAAACCACCCAGATCTACCCGGATGCCCATGCGATTCAGAGTTGAAACCAAACTGTTGTCGCTTTTTCGTTGAATTCTTGGCCCGTAGAAGAAATCCACCCCGGAGCAGATTAACAGGGCAACGTTCTTAGCTTTGGTTTGAATCAGATTCTCTGTACAGTTCTTATGCCTTTGCTATACAGCCGGACGCAACCAAGGTGATGGAATCGCTCAATTGGTGGCCGTACTGTCGATTTTTCCGATCCTACTCGGACTTGTGTTGGCCCTAGAGACCCCTCTTCTGTCTGGGAGCGATCAGTGGCTGTGCATTACCCACATCTGGCTGATGGGGTGAATAGGCTATCACCTGAACGAAGCAGCTCGGTGTATTAATTCCAGCACAGCCGTAGGCCTGAACCACGCAACCAAAGGATGGTTCATTGAAAGAAATTGCCGGGCTTTGTGTACCTACAACCTGGGCTTAAGCTTGTGCGAGGTGCTCGTGTTGGGGCCGACTTCCATCTGGGCTGGTGCTGCCTGGGTGCAATGGCGCCAAGTTTCACTGGCGCAACAGTCTAGGTTGGCCGGTAAGCCCAAGGCCCGAAATCCCAATCCTCGGTGGATTTGACTCACCTACAAGAAGGGCATCATGGACAGTCGTGTTCTTCCCTGGCCAAACTCTACCGTCGGTTATCCAGTCCCCGATCGAGTCGTCTCTTTATCCGGCGGCTATCTGCCAAGTCGTAATGCTAGATGGGGCAAATAAATGGGAAGATGGGATCACATCCACTGGTAGATTTTTGGGAGGAACCGCAGAGCTGATAATGGTGGAAAATCGCCCCGGATGAGCGCACCGGCTCATCTACTTCCGCCTGTTGACCTGAGCTCACGCCCAACGGCCAAATACGACGACTAGCGTTAAACCAACAGACTGAGACGAGAGGAGACCACCTCAACCAACCAACTGACTCGTTGTTGTCCAGTTTCTCTGTGGCAGTCAGCATCGCCGTATATGCTGTCCGCTTACCACCCTCGCCGGCAACCCGGTGGTTGGCCTCCAGCCTCTAATCAAGGCCCCTTGAAACAAAGCAGCTGCAGTACTGTCCAGGCCAATGTGCAGTATGCTTCTTGTTGACGTCGGTGAAAACGTGGAACCAACAGCAGATGCTGAGCTTCTCAGAATCCACCAAGGTGTGCCTCTTGCAGTAATCTCGGCCGATTCTCCGACGCGAGGGAATGTGGCCCTCAGTTGAGGGTCTGAGGTGGGGGTGATCAGACCCCTAGTTACGAGAGAGTTGGTCAGCAAGCCACTGGACAAAATCTCCTCCATGTGGAACTGGTAGGAATGGGCGATATTTATCTGTGGATGGTGGCTTCAGGGCCGCGGCAATCGGAGCCCCGATGGGCCAGTGGGACGCGGGCCACGGATCCACTCGTGGCAGCACTCGCCGACAAGCATTCCTGGCGGTTTCAGCAGTGGATTTATCTGATTCACTTGACGCCTGGGCTGTCAGACTCAGTGGGTCAGATGGTTCAGCCGTTAATGGGACAGAATGGAGCTCTTGACTGAACATGATGATGGTGGTGATGGAGGGTCGGGAATCGAATGACCGACTAGATCAACCCCAACGTTGTTTTTAACTTTGAGCTGACTGGGATAATCTACTTTAAGGGTATAGACCCCTGTTCCTTCCAGGGGCCATCAACTTGGGGCGCCATCTTGTTCCGTGCAGATGACCGGTCAGTCCAGTGCCCAGGAATCCATCCTAATGATAGGTCCAGCCCTACCCGCGCCCCACGCCGGCCCCGTCCAATTTCTTGCTGATGAAACCGACGATGTTGACATTGCCGCCGGTCGACGCCAGTCACTCGTCTCGCTGGCTGATTGGGTCGGCGTGGGATCGGGCCTGTCAGCATTCTGGCTGTCTCGCGTTGATGAGTCCGTCAGGCTCCCCACCCCTTGCTTCATCGCTTGATCTGCCCCTTTCATCTCCGCCGATCCGGTTCGCCGTTGCTTGGTCCTATTTGACTCGGGCGGTGCTCACTGCCCCCAGTTGACCTCCATGCTATTGTTTTTGCCTTCATTCCGTCCTTCATTCCGTCCTTCATTTTGCCAGTCCTTCGTTTCTCGGTTCTATTCTTGTTCCCGGCTGTGCCCGCTAGGGATCTCACATTCTTGCCTCTGGTGTGGCTGGTCCACCGCGTTGACCCCCCGTTCCTTTCGTTCCCTACAAGCTGGAATTGTTTTCATTTATATTCTCTTGCAGCAAAACACTCCATCCGCCATCACCATGGAGTCCAATCTATGGTACGCAATGCTGAATGACACCCTCTGCTACGCCAATCTCTGGGTGTTTGCCTGCATCATCGCCGTCGTCTTCCTCTGGCAGACCTCCTTTCGCTTTAGCGCCCACCTGCGCCGCCTGACCACCTTCACGGACAAGCGACAATATTACCACCGCGTCCCCAATCAGCGCCTGGCATGGGTGAAGAAACACCTGCTGTACGCTCCGCTGCTGCGCAACCGACACAATCGCGAATGGCAGCTGTCGCGCGCCGTCAACATGGGGACCCTCCCCAGCCGCTTCCACACCTTGTTGTTGATTACCATCATCGTCATGAATATTGTCCTGTGCACCAACACCGTCCCCTACGGATCCAAAGAGACCACTGTCGCGGAGTTGATCCGGAACCGCACCGGATACATGGCCACCGTCAATCTGTTCCCGCTGTTCGTCATGTCGGGCCGCAACAATCCCTTGATCCCGCTACTGCGCGTCCCGTTTGATACCTGGAACCTGCTGCATCGGTGGCTGGGCCGGATTGTGGTGCTGGAGGGTCTGGCCCATGTCATTGCATGGGGGGTTCCCAAAGTGCAAGAGTGTAGGTCGGGCCCAACGGGGGAGAGTCTGTTTGAGGCTGACATGGATAGATGGCTGGTCAACGGCCCTAGGAACCTTGAAGAAACCCTTCATGTTCAACGGTCTGATGGTATGTTCCACCAGCATGTGACTTGTCACACCACGAACTAACCTGATTCCCTACAGTGCCTAGTAGCAATGGTGATTATTTTCCTACAATCCCCTTCGCCAATCCGTCATGCCTTCTACGAGACCTTTCTATACTTCCACATCGCCCTGGCATGCGTGGCCGTGGCATTCGCCTGGAACCACGTTTACCGCTACTCCTGTCGCTACTATCTCTACGCCACCGTAGCCTTCTGGGCTATTCAGGTACCATCCCGTTATCCACAAGATGATACAGTGCTGACTACAGCAGTGGCTCGCCCGATTCCTGATCCTCATCTACCGCAACTACGGCCTCGGTCGTCGCACCACCGCCTACCTCGAAGCCCTCCCCGGCGATGCCGTCCGCGTCACCCTCCAACTCGCCCGCCCCTGGACCTTCTCCCCCGGCCAATATTGCTACCTCTACATCCCCAAGATCGGCTGGATCACGTCACACCCGTTTTCCATCGCCTGGGGTGAAACCGGCCAGACCCTGCTTGGCTCGTACAATGAGAAGATGGCCCAGGTGGAGGCGGGCGCCGAGACCAATTCTCCCGGTCTGGGATCCAACAAAGTCACCTCCATCTCCCTGCTGGTGCGACGTCGGACCGGATTCACCGATAAATTGTTCAAGGAGGCCTACGCGCATGGTCGGCTGCAGCTGCCCCCGGATACTCCGGGGTATACGGACCGTATCTCTGGTAGTACTCTGCGGTCGTCGATGGCAGAGTTCCCCTCGGCGGCGCTGAAGGTCAATGCTCTTGTCGAGGGCCCGTATGGGAATCTTCACAGCTTGGACTCGTATGGCACCGTATTGCTGTTTGCTGGGGGTGTTGGGATTACCCACTGTATGCCGTTTATTCGACATCTCGTGCAGGGACATAGTGACGGTACGGTGGCCGCCCGACGCGTCACCCTGGTGTGGATTATCCAATCCCCTGAGCATCTCGACTGGATCCGACCGTGGATGACTACGGTGTTGAGTATGGAAGGTCGACGCGATGTCCTGCGCATTCAGCTGTTCGTGACGCGCCCGCGCAATCCCCGCGAGATTAAGAGTCCGAGCGCGACCGTGCAGATGTTCCCGGGCCGGCCGGACGTGGATACCCTCATTAAGATGGAGGTGGAGCATCAGGTCGGAGCCATGGGAGTGATGGTCTGTGGGAATGGAGGGTTGAGTGATGATGTCCGCCGGGCGTGTCGTCAGCGCCAGGGGGGGAATGAGCTGGATTATATCGAGGAGAGTTTTACCTGGTGATTTTCCTTGCTCTTCGGTTGTTCCTCGTCAACTCCCCTCGATCGCATTTCTCCGGATGTTCCTCCTGGGGTTGGATATATATATACTAGGTTAGTCTATGCTGTCATGTCAGTTATTAGATGTTTAGATAGAGTGTTTAGCTATCCTGGTCGTGTATAATCCCTGTGTCTAGCAAGGCACCCTCTGATACCGACCACCCACCAAGCTGGCCCACATTCAAGGTAATACTCTTCTCTCTTGGTAAGTGGTATACCAGAAATACCTGGCCCCTAATCCTGGCCATTACTGATCCCCACATCATGACCGTCCAGTATACAAAGAGTGACCATCGCACCTAGGGCTTGCTGCTCCGGGATAGTCACATGCCACCCTCAACCCTCTTCAGCAAACCACTGGGAAGGAATCCAATTCACCATACATCCTATAACCACTCTATCATACACAAACCCTACCCCCGATCATCCCCACCTTTCCCCAAACCTCCCCTCTCCCTCCACCCTTTAAACCCCCTAGCATTTACCCCCAACGCAAACATCTCATCCAACTCCTCAAACCCCCGTCCCTTCGTCTCCGGCAACTCCCAAAACAAAACCAGTAGCATAACCCCGCCCATCCCCGCAAAAATCCACCCAATCAAACCCCCCAAATCCGCCTCGTTACTATTATACAAATACGGCATCACCACGTTCCATACCGTCGAGAAGAAGTAGTTGAAGGTGAATCCGATAGAGAGGGATTTGGCCCGGAGTCGTACCGAGGAGATTTCGCCGGCTATGGCCATGGCGGGGCCGATGGCCGGGCCGTAGACGAACCAGCTTAGTTCGAGGAAGATTCCGACGATCCTGGGGGAAGGATGTTAGTTGAGGTGGGTGGTGGGGGTTTTTAGAGGGAGAAGGGGGGGAGGGGTACCATAGTGCGGTGTTAGAATGAGGGAAACATCCCGCGATGCCCATAACAGTGAAGAGGAAAGTCGAAAGGCCGATTCCGAACATGACTAATCGTCGTCGACCACACACCGTCATGATATATCCCGTGATTAAGGAACTGGCGATGCCGAATGCGATCCCGATCTCCGTCATCATCCCTGTTTTGGATGAGGACATGCCCGCCTGGACGAGGAAGTATGGTCCGTTGGTCATGAAGCTCGATCCGATGACTTGGGATAGGGCGTTGCAGTACAGGATGATCCGGGTGCGGCGCCAGTTTACGCCGCGGAAGCATTCGAAGAAACTGGCTTCTTTGGCGGCTTCGGAGCGGAGTTGTTCTTCCGAGTGGGTGCGGATGATGGAGGAGAGGATGAGGGTCGTGGAGGCGGGTTTGTTGCCCAGGCGAGAGAGCATCCGGCTGGCTTTGTCGGGTTGGGATTTCATGACTAGGTAGTAGGGTGATTCGGGGATGAAGGGGAGGAAGAGCAGGATGATACCGGGCCAGACCCAGCCGGAGGCGAATAGGACCTGATGGTCAGTAGGGCTGGGGTGAATTGGGGGGAGAAGGGGTACCTTGTATGCAGAGTCACTGGGAATGGACATGCGAGGCAGGGCAACGGACGCGGCGATTAGATACCCTATATTCTAGAGGGTGTTAAAAGGTGTACTGTGGAATTCGAAGGGGGGTTCAGGTGGCACACCATGCAGAATGTATACCCCGACAGAGCGATACCACGCAGCTGCAGCGAGGTGATTTCGGAGATGTAAGTCTGACCTGTCGTTAAGGCGAGACCTAGGGAAAGGCCATTGACGATCTTTCCGGCGAGGAATGCCCCCGGGGTGGATGCCGTGTAGACAACGGCGATGCCGGATGCCGACAGACAGGCTGCAGCGAGGAAGGCAGCACGTCGTCCGAACCGATCTTGAATCGGACCCGCGGCGGTGGACCCCAGCATTGTGGCCACCTGAGAGAGGGCGTTCCATAGCGACTGCCAGTACGCGAGGATCACGTATGACCCGCCAATTACGGTACCGAAAGTCTCTCTGGGCACCGTGAGATATGAATCGTGCATGAGCAGCATGGTTACTCACTCGAAAGCAGTCATGGACAGAGACAGCGACAGCACCAAGTTGTCGAACCCATACATCAGGGCCCCGATGTTGCCATAGAGGCAGAACAGCACGATCCAGGGGTTGTCCCGGAGCGCAGCCCAGGTGGAGTCGTCATTATTGCTGGCCGGGTCGTCAATTCCCAGTGTGAAGCTGTCTGTCTTGGGAGCATTCTGGTCGACGACTTCGAGATGGCTGGTGTCCGATTTCTGGTCGGTGGCCATACTGTAGACTCGTGCTGTAGTGCGGCGGTACAGGGGTCTGCCAGTGGTGTTGAAGATATCTCAGCGGGGAAGCAGGGGGGACTAAAAATATAGGCCACCCCATTATCTGGGGAACCAACAGGGGATCCAGGCAGGCGTGTGTTCCCCGTGGGGTAACCAGGGCATGTTGGGGGCATCTGCCGAGGCGCGGAATTGCCGAGATCCACTGCAGCTTTTTCTTGATGCTGGGCTGACATTGGACAGTCTGGCGGATGTCGACGTGGCCGGAAATTCCGGGCACGATCGACCAGGATGCAGTGTTTCATCCATTACGCACTTCGCCATGATCAGCACCGACGTGGACAGGTGATGTGCTTGGGTGGTCATGGGCATATTTTGAAAAGCTTCTTCCGACATACTGTCTACTGATGTATTATTTATCATGATAGTGAACATGAGTTAGAGCCAGTACACCACGAGGTGATAAAGTCTATTTTCAAGAGCTGTAAACTAAGCTGAGTCAAACACCACCGGCTGTCCAGGAAGAAGCACACAATCCGAACAACTGCCACCAGCAACCACCTCCGCGGCAATCTCCCCCGTCGACTCAACAGTAACCTCCCCTCCAGGTGTCCACTGAATCCTAACATCCCCCCGAGGCGTATACAAAACCCCCTCGGCCGCCTCGACCACCTCCCGCCGGGGCTCGATGCGAACCCGCGCAAAGCCCGGCTCGGCTGGCTTCACCCCGAAGATCTGCGTGACGATCTCGTTGACCGGACTGGCACTCCATCCGTGGCAGTCGCTGCGCGCATTGACCTCGTCCTCTGCCCAGGTTGTCAGGTTGTTGGCTATCATGGTTCGCCACGGATTCAGCAGCTGGTGAAACAGCTCGCCGTATAGCCCGGCCTTTTCCGCCGCCCGGAATACGTAGAATTTCATGGCGTAAGAACATTGGGCCAGGGATGGGTCTTCGACGGTTCGTCTCATGAGTTGTGTTGCTGCTTCCCCTTTTACCGTCTCGGACAGGATGGCGAAGATTTGCGTGTGTTGACTGTACTGCTCCACGCCGGGTCCATCCAGGTACAGACTGTCGGATGCACAGTGCTCATTCACGGCGCTCTGGATGGTCTGGACGCGCACCCGGTATTCCCCGGCCGTGCTCTTCCGACCGACAAAGTCACATAGATCGGCGGCATGCATGAGTGCATAAGCGTAGAGGAGACTGTTGACCGTTGCAGCCCTGGAGGTATGGTAGGCTGGGGGCATGCAAGACTTGGAGATCTGGCCGGGGACAAACCACTCCTTGACCCAGTCAACAAATGGCCAGGTATCCGGGTCAAACTGGCCGATGAGACCCCGATCGTCGAGGCGTTCCTCGAAGTGTTGGATAATACTGTCCACGGTGCTTAAATACTTTCGGACAATCGATCGATCCGCAAAGTACATCATGTGGTCGTGCACCATGAGAATCCAGAACAACGAGAACTGCGGGATCTGCTTGGTCGGGTGGCCGGTAGGATACTGGGCTACAATCAGACCATCAGGCGTCCGGCTGGCATGGAATTCCTCGAGGGTCTTGCGGGCCAGGCGGTCATCTGGCGACAGCTGGTAAGTGAAGAGCAGCTGCAGTCGCGAATCCGACGCAAACTGGTTCTGCTCGTAGAACGGACAGTCTTCGTAGGTCTCGTGGCGGCAGTTCCGCAGCGTGCGAAGACTGATGTCCCAGATCTGGTTGAGTTCTGCTCCGGCTTCCAGCTTGGTTGTGATCTCCAAGGGGTAGTATGTCTCTCGCAGGGATATAGCAGGCAGAGTCAACGGTTCGGTGCCGGTAGAGATTTTCAGCTGCACGTAGCGGAAGCATCGGAACCAGAACGGTTCAAAAAAGTGGGATTGTTGGCCGGCTGAAACAGTGTAAAAGTCCTGTGATCCGTACAGACGGCCGGTAGGATCAGACCGGTTTGATTTGGTTCTAGGCATTGGAAATGGGGCTGTGTCAACCCCAAGGTCCTTCTCGTAGCATTCAGAATACAGAATAGTGATCTTGGCTCCGGCTCCTCCACTGAAGCTGAAGCTGATAAACGCTGTCATGAGCGCATCCACGCTGAGGTCCACGACGACCCGCTCATCCTCTGGAATGATGACAGCCTGATCCTCACGGATCAATGTTCTCCACTGGTCTGCTGTGACAGGACCGATGGTCTTGACTATGCCATCGAACCGGCCCGCCGTTTCTGGCAAGGCAGGGATGGGCCGTGGGCTCAATTTCCACAGGCTGTCCACAGGGAGCATCTTGACCGCATTGGATTGGGGCACGGCATATTCCCAGGCGGAGTCATCGAATCCAGACGTTTGCCAGCCGGTGAGTGTCGCGTCCTCTGTGACCCGCTCGTTGTTGGTCAGCAATGGCGGGCCCAGGATGTAGTTCCATTCGGTCTGCGGAATGATTTGGGCGGACTGCTGTTCAACGCATCTCCACGTGGTATCGGTGGATATGACTAGGTCGGGATGAGAGGTGAACAACATGAAGCCTGGCAGCGGCATGCTCACAATGGACAAGGAGCCTGGATGGATGGACGAGTATCGCAACACCCGGGCGCTGACCACATTGTCGCCCTCGACCAGGTACGGTTGGATATCCACGGTCTCATAGTACCACTTTCCCGGGTAGGATTTACAAGGTCCAAAGCTGACGCGGTAGCCATTGACGAAGAGGCGGTATCGACTGTCGGCGGAGACGTGCACAGGAACAGGCTGTGTGTGAGATTGACTCCATTGGAAGGTCTTGCGGAACAGAAATAATCGGCCGGGGCGATTGTCCTCCTCGAGATAACGAGGCAACCAGATCCAGGGGGCGGACCGGGTCCAGTCAGTGGAAGCCATTGAGTTGACTGTCTTCTGCGCTGGGTCTTCCCCATGGGCAGGAAGATCAAGATGAAGCTCATTGTGGGGGGGATTCCATCAATCGGAAATCCCGCTCGGTGGCTTTTGACCCGAATGACGTCACCTGACGCGGCCTGCCCTCGGATCTTCCGACAGTCAACAATTAATAATCGAGCTCTACAATTGAGTCTGGTCACTCGTCTGTATTGTTAGCAAGCACTATTCATCACAGATTGGATGACAAGACGGGATGCTATTTCCATGGGACGGAAATTTCCAACTAACCTGCATCATCATGTATACCCCCCCATCATATATATATATATAACCACAACTCCATATCAGGCAGCTAAAAGCAACCCCCTGCCTCTAACCTAGTACCAAGAGATTCACATGATTAAGATAATAATCAGGAGTTGATTACCTGGCAGTGCCTGTTTCGACCCCAATCAACCATGCTGGGTCTAGAGCGCATGGGCAAAGCTTGTCCGGGAAGCATCCATGGAACATCCAGCCCGGATCCATGACGGAGAATGGAATCATTCATAGGCGTTGCCACCCCCGCGGTCGGCTGACAGCCTGTCGCCCCCGTTTCCACTCCTTTAAATGACTCGGGGCCCCGGACCTAACCAGAAGACCCTGCAATTACCACCAGTGCAACTTATTCAATTCGCATCCACCATGTATCAAATGCTTCTGGGTCGCTCCAGACCAGCCCTCGGCAATTTCGGCCAGAGGCTGTCTGCGGGTACGCTTTTCTCCTGTGCTGTATAGAACCCTCGACGCTGAATGCCTCAGACCCCTCTCAACAGCGAAGACATATCGTCCGGTCGGATACCTACCGCAAGGATAGCTCCGAGCCCGGTCACATCCCCATCAGTTCCTTACGCGTGCAGGGCGCCGCCTGGGGTGTGGCGGGCGCTGGCATGTTTGCAACCCTGCATGGGGTCTATATGATGTTACGGTCCTTCCGGCAGATTCGATACATCTAGCCTGTTGATCGGTGGAGAATAATGCATCGAGCTCATGCATCATCACGAGCAATAGGATTGACTACGTTTGCAACGTCAGAGCACGGGGTTGGGATCTGCTGATGTTTACGGGGCCCCATTTTTGGGCAGTGGTTCGAGTAACACCTGGCATGTCACACAGGGATAGGCCCGGACTTTCTGACAGCTTGTGAAAATGGGCTGGGTTAGCTGAGGCAGGACCAACACACCTGTCTCGGGCAGTGAGAAATATGCGTCTTATGTTAGGAATCTCTCCATAGAGAACATGTATCCTTAAGTGTGGCGTAGGGAGACTCAGTCCTATGTTCCTTTAGTCCAGAGCCCCTTGCGGTAATGGCGCGAGAATGTACAGCATGTCTGTAGACGTGACACCAGGGCTGCTTTAGTGCTACCAACCATCAAGTAGCCAGAGAATCACCCTGTCAGTTTGCAGGTGGAGGTCACACCATCTGCCTTGTTCCAGAGAAGAATTCATCGGGTATCATTGCCAATTCCCAGTCATATAATCGGTCAAAGGAAGTTTCCACCTTTTTGTCCCCGAGATTGTCTAGTTCCAACACCACCCGAGTATCTCTGAGTAGATGGCCAACCGCACAACTCTGTAGTTCAACGTATTCCTCGTACCAATTGGTCTGTATGAAGAACTGGGAAGGCATCTCGATCACATCGTAGGTTGTACAGGGTGGCGAACGAGGAAAAGCGACGGAGGCAGTGGTGCAGTGACTGGCAGTGAGAAGAGTGTCCGGCCACGGAGATTGGATAGTTGTTTGCCTCGGCGAGCAAGGTGAGACTGTTCTGTAAACCAGAGAAGTCAGCTATGGCCGCGTAAATGAAACGGTAGGAGATAAATTGGATGTTGGTGGGTGTAGCGTCGTGACGTCATGGATGGATGGCAAGACTTTAATCATTCCCCCGTCATCTGGTGGCTCCTAGGCGGAGGCTTTCTGCGACAGCCAGCGGATCCCTCATTGGCACAGGATGATTGCGTTTTAATTCTTATCAGGGAATTATCCGCAGTGCCATTCTCCCCCCGACGACACTGCCACGGAACGACAAAATGCAGATTCTGGGCAGCAACGATAGTATCGCTGGCCACCTCAATGTGTCTGCCCAGCAGCTGGCCGACATGATGCCCACCGGGATGGCCGTCCTGGATCACCAGGACAAATTCGTGTTTGTGAACAGGCGGTTCCTGGAACTGACCACCTGCACCGCAGATGAGGCGTTTGAGTGCTGGTGCCAGACCATTCACCCCGAGGACCTGGACCGCGTGACCACAGCTTACCGGCACGCGTCACAAGCCAAGCACGCCCTGCGGATTGAATATCGCACTCGACTACAGCCATGTCTGTGGCGTGTGTGTTTGTTGATGCCACTGGAGGATGAAGCCGAGCGACGGGGATTCAATCTCGGCTCGGAAGGGGGCTTCATCTGCACCATCACCGATATCACGCAGGAGAAGACGGCAGAATTGACCCAGAGAAAGATTGCCAACGACGCCGAGGAACGGAAACAACAGCAGGAACGGTTTATCGACATGATCAGCCACGAGGTCCGCAACCCGTTATCGGCCATCCTGCACTGCACCGAGGATATCCTCGAAGCCGTTCACCAGCCGGGCCGATGGGAGGCCATGCGGGCAGATATCGCGCAAGCTGCCGACACCATCAGTCTCTGCGTAGCGCATCAGAAGAAGATCATCGACGACGTGCTGACGTACTCCAAGCTGGACGCGTCAATGCTGACCTTATCCCCCCGACGCGTCCAACCGCGCCGGAATGTGGCCACAGCCCTGGCCATGTTTCGCCCGGAGCTCCGCAAGCACGCCATCGAGTTTGACTACCAGCTGGATGAGTTCTACGCTGAATGCCACATTGACTGGGTCATGGCAGACATGGATCGCATGAGCCAGGTCCTGATCAATCTGCTGTCCAACGCCATCAAGTTCACCGCCGGCGCAGGGGACCACAAACACATCCGCGTGTCCATTGGGGCCGCCACGAAGCGACCTCCCTCGTACCCCCCCAACGTCGTGTTCTTTGACTCGGGCCCGCAGGCCTTGAAACTCGACGCAACCTCGCAAACGGAATGGGGCGACGGGCCGGTGGCATATCTGATGGTGGCTGTCAAGGACACCGGCATTGGCATCAGCGATGAGGCCCAGAAGCGGCTGTTTGAGCGCTTCAACCAGGCTACGCCCCGAACCCAGACCATATACGGTGGCTCGGGGCTGGGACTCAACGTGAGCCGGCGATTGTGCCACTTGCACGGCGGAGAGATTGGGGTGAGTTCCAAAGAAGGCGAGGGGAGTACCTTTGGGTTCTTCTTCACCGTCCGTCGGAGCGCGCCAGGACAAGGAGAGGATACATCCAAGAGCAACGGCACCACCGAGATCGACCGGCTGTGTAGCCAGATTCAAGCTATGGACAACGAGATGAGCGGAGTGGCCGAACGTACCCCCCGACCCCATATCCCAGAGAGTCCCCCGGTCACCTACGTCCCCGAGATCTCCCCCCGCGCCAGCAGTGACGACCGCATCGAACACACGGCCAAGTTGGCAAACCAGGTGGCCCCATCGCCGCAGCATGCGACTGCCGAAAGTCATGGCCGATCTAAGGGCAGCCCAAATGATGGCAAGAAGGAGGGCTCGACAGCAGCGGGTAAGAAACGGATTCTGCTGGTCGAAGATAACGTCATCAACCAACGTATTCTCTCGCGCAAGCTCCAATCCTCCGGTTACCAAGTGTGGGAAGCGAGTAACGGGCAGGAGGCCGTCGAGGCGGTCCGAAACGACATCTTTGACTGTGTCCTCATGGACCAAGTCATGCCTGTAATGGATGGAACCACGGCGACCCGGGCCATTCGCGCGTTGGATTCCAAGATGGCGCAGGTACCCATCCTCGGAGTGACGGCCAATGTGCGGGCGGCGCAGAAGGATGAGATGCTGACGGCGGGGATGAATGATATCATCTATAAACCATACAAGATGCAGGACCTGGTGGGGAGGATCAATCAGGCCGTGGGGAGGTCTGATGAGGAATAATATTTGATGCTCCTACCGACTGCATGACGCAATGCTGACTCGGGCATTTGGGCTTCACACACTCGGACGGTTGACATGAGATGGTCACCTTGCTATGGCAGGATTCACCACCAACTGCGATAGGAACAATGTGAGTACTGCCTGGACGTGCATCAGCAGCATAGTTTATGCATCCACATAAAGTTGAACTTTACTCCATCCATGCTCATTTGCTGTGGTGGGACAGTACGCCAGGGCATTGACCTATCCATCCGTCCTGGCACAATGATGAATCCTCTTGCAGAAGATCAGCTGCATTATCGACGCCCTGGCCGTCGATCCCCGGGTGCAAATCGGCACCGAGATGATCAGCGGCCCAGCCGGCTTGGCTAGTCGCCCGGTCCTTGGTTTCATGGGTTCCCCTCATCTGCCACCAACATCCTGTGTGGTCGGATAAGAACAGGGCCTTATCTATGCCAATCCGGATTGATCGAGAAGACCGGTTCCATGGGACTGAGATGGCCGACGATGCAGCGCCGCCGAGATCTTTGTCCGGACTCCGACAGGATCGGCGCCCCACGGCTCAAGATTCAGTAGAGCGCTGCAGAAGCGGGCCCTTTCACTAGTGTGGCGTGATCAGTCTCATCCCAATGTACCGCTGTTGCAAGTATTTTGAACGAGTGAAAGGTGTAGACTCATGGCAGCAGAAGAAGTTGTCAATTGATCGGGTTCTGATCATGCCGAGAAGTCTGGTAACACAGGCAACTCTTGATCTGAAACTCTGTGTGACGTGCCAAGGTGTCACAGACGCAGCAAGAGCAGCGGTCCTGAGGTCCAGCTAATTCACCGTCGACGCGGTATATTAGGCCGGACAGACGTCGGGATCGACACGCAGCACCGCCGCCACCCTCCCCCCCCAACCAACCTACTCCTCGGGACGAAAAAGACGGCTGCCGATAATTGCGTGGGGACGAGGGTGGCTGCAACTTAGTACAAGATTCCCCGCAACTCCCGTCTGCAGCATCTCGTGGTGATTCCACGGGCATTCCAGCGCACTGAAACCTCGAGGACACCATGGAGGAAACCAAGTATCGCTGCCAGGCGGTCCACCCCTTCACCTGTAAGGCCATGGTCTTTACGGGCCTCATCATCGATGCTCGTCTCGATGAACGAATCTTGAGGAATACCACAGCAGAGCTGGTCAAGGCGTGGCCGGTTCTGGGCGGCAAACTATATCGGACGGTGAGTGAGGGACGCGGGTCGAGCCCCAGTCGTGTTGCTAATTGGAGGTGTAGGATCGACCCTGGGCATTGTCCACGGGCTCAACTGTCGACTTTGAGTGTCGCGAGGGTCATCAAGATCTGGCCTATTGGACGCAACGGGGAATCCAGCCAACTGTGCCATGTCGACCAACCATCATTAACAATCTCAGCCCGCAAGAGCTGGACGAGACCTTCATGTTTAACGTCCCCAGGAAGCCTGTCAATGTGTTCCTCGTGCGAGTGACAGTACTCCGGGATGCCACCATGCTCTGCTTCGGCATTAGCCATCACTTGGCTGACGGCACCGCCTCCTACGATGTAATCCGGGCATATTGTGACCTGCTCGCCGGTCGACCAATCCCATCCCTGCTACTGCCACCCGACTCACGGGGGAAGAGACTCTCAGATCGAGTGACACCTGCCAAAGGTCCCGAACAACCCCTGCGGAGCATTGGCTACGCGGAACATCTGGCCAACTTCACGACAGGGTTCTGGCCGATCCTGCTGCTGCTCGCCAGCGTGGCGTGGAATCTGCTGGTTCGGAAGCTTGGTCTGCAAGAGGATCTGGAGGAGAGATACATCTACCTGCCGGCTGACTGGGTCAGTGCGGTGCGGAAACGAGCCCTAGACACCCTGTCGATGCTGCCCGCCGATCCACAACCCCGATGGGACAACCAACCGACCAAGAACAACATCATCAACGCCTGGTTCCTCAAGACAATCTACGGCACTGTTTCCCGAAGTAATGCGCCGGTGGACTTCTATGGCCCGCTCAGCTACCGGCCGGTCATCGAGCCGCCGCCGGAGGGACACTATTGGATTCACAACAGCATCGGACTCATGCGGAGGAAGCTGACGGTGGCCCAAATCCAGCAGGAGTCGGTGGCGACGTTGGCGGGCCGGCTTCGTCTGGCAAGCTTGCAATACACCACGCGGGGGTCCATCCGGGAGTATTTGCGGGCGTGCGAGGACCACTCGGCGGACCGCATGCTGCCGAACCTCCAAGGCCATGGGACGAAGCCGATGGTGATGATGACTCCGTGGACGGGGTTCGACTTTTCCGTCCTGGACTTTTCCGGAGCCTCTTTGGACCGGGGGCGACCGGCCAAGGTGGTCTTTGTCAATGGCCTCGTCCGGGAGATGCGAGAGGGGGTGTGGCCATCGGCGTTTACCCTAAAGAGCGTGCAGGGGGGAGGGTACTGGGTGCGTGGGTGGAATACGCCTTCGGGGTGGAGAAACCTGGACCGATTTGGCGATATTGATGGTCTTTGATGGTGGATTCTTGAGGTATAAGTGATGTGAAAATTTGGTACTAGTAGTGGAATCACCGTCCTTGATGATGGCGACTCGCGGGTGGGAAATATATAAATGTTAAGTTCACCAGTACGCCAAAACGGAAATCCGCTTGCCATCTGGAAAACAGACGGAACGAAGACTGTGTGTGTCCCAACATAAAATGTGGACGACGGGAAGGGCACGTGTTCCTCACCACCACAGATAACCCTATAAATATACATAGTACCTACTACTACTACTACTACTACTATCCAAGCGACTCCTGCCGGCCGAATTTCGTCGCTATTTCCCCAACCTGCCGTCTGTCTGTCCTACTCCAATTGCAGACCCTTGTCTGGAATGCGCCGATCAAGGAAGGAACAACATTAACCCGAAGTTGCAGCCTTACCATCAATCATGCCAGCTATCTTTAACCCAAAGCCCACTACTTTCATCCTACGGAAGCCAGGATCGCCTGAGTGCTCCATCTTACTGTCTAGCTCCAATCATAGGCAATTTAAATCAGATACCAAAGCTCTCTCCCCCCCACAGCAATGGAAGAATCCAAGCGACGGCGGGCATTCGGTCGGCGGTCGCGAACGGGCTGCCGCACGTGTCGGTGTGTCTGTCCCTTAACAACCACCTGTCACACCTCACTGATATCCCACCAACCAGAGTTCGGAAGATCAAATGCGATGAAACCCCCGGGGCCTGTGTCCGATGTACCTCCACGGGACGTCGGTGCGATTACGACCTGAACCGACTGCCTGTGATTGCCCGAGGACGCGCCCGACCCATCTGGCCGCAGAAATGTCCCCGAATGCTGCCTGTCCAGCCGGGGGCCAGCACCGATGAAAGGCGCTGTTTTGAGATCTTCACTGCCCATACAGTCCCCATGATGGTCTGCTGGTTTGACTCGGAGGTCTGGCAGCAGATTGTCCTGCAGATGAGCCATGCTGAACCAGCTGTCTACCATACCGTCGTGGCCTTGAGTGCCCTCCATGAAGATGGGGAGGTGACTGGTCGGCCTCCCAGCAAGCTCGACTTGACGAATCGCCATCACCGATTTGCGCTCGAGCAGTATGGCAAGGCCATCTCGCTTCTGCGTCGGCGGTTGACTTCGCAGGACCCGCAGGTTCGAGAACTCGCCTTGATGTGTTGTATCAACTTTATCTGCTTCGAATTGTTTCGGCAAAACTACGGAAACGCCTTTATCCATCTACAGAATGGGGCCAAGGTCTTGGATTATCATCTCAATACATCCAGGACGTTGTTGGGTGCAAACAGATCGTCCACTGTCCGTCTGCATCGTGCACGCTGTGTGTCCCGGACGGAAATGGCGTTGACCAAAGTCTTTGTGCATCTGGACGCGCACTCGGCTCAGTTTGGTCAGGAGGGTCCCTTGTTAAATCTGCCTCTGGGGGTGGACGGGAACAATGTTCGGATTCGCAGTGTCCTCGACGCGAAACAGCAACTCGATCCCATTCTGAGCAACATCCTGCGATTTCGCCGATCCTGCGAGCCACTCCTGCGCGGGGCCAGGAATGGCGAGATGGATATGGTGACTGCCATAGCCGAGCAGGCCCAGATTCGCGGCTGGATGATGGCGCACATGGCCGCATTCGACCACTTTATGCGGGACCAGGTCATCAGCACGCTTAGCAGAAAGGAACGGCGGGGCGTGGATGTGATGCGGATGCAACAGGTCGCCTTGCTCAATATCCTGGACACCAGCCTGGTGACCTCGGAAATGATCTATGACGGCTATCTGGGCGAGTTTCAGACCATCACCCGTCTCGCCGAAGGAATCATCGCCAGCTTCTATGCGGAGCATGGCCGTCGCCGGACCACCGTGGCCATCGACATGGGAGTCATCCCCTCGCTGTTCTGGGTGTGTTTGAAGTGCCGGCATCGTGCCACTCGGCAACGCGCGCTCGCGCTGTTGGAACTGTGGCCCCATCGCGAGGGCGCCTATGATGGGAGGGTTATGGTCACCCTTGCCCGCGAGCATATAGCCATGGAGGACCAGGTGCAAGCGGTCCAGGGCGAGTGGGTGGTCATTCCCGAGTGGGCTCGTGTGGGTAGTGTCGACCGAGTCGAGTCGGCCGACGATGATGCAGAAGACTGTAACAATGGCCCGAGTGAAGCCTTCCTGCCCTGATGGATGGATTGCTCGGGTGCAACTCGGAGAAACCCCGGTCGGGATGGCCTGCCCAAACAGGCCAGGTGGGTCCCGGGGCGGACCGGAGTTGCCCGATGGGGAAGCAGGCCCCGCAGCGGGGGGGTTGTCCCCAAAGGGGAAAAATAATGCAATGGGGATGTTATGTTGTAGGAAGCATGCAGGGTTCAATCAATTGCTGCTACAACGCTAATATAACACATGATTCTAGACATTCCTCACAGGGTGGACGGTACCGTCGGTGGCTTCTTACTGGGGAACCCGCCATTGGGGTGGATGATGACCTTGGTGTAGCCCTCCACCCGCTTGTCAAATTTCTCATACGCCGTCTCAGCTTCGTCAATGTCGATCTCATGCGACACCACAAAGCTGGGCTTGGCCTTGCCGGCAATGATCAGGTCTCGCAGCTGTCGGTTGTAGGCCTTGACATTGCACTGGCCGGTACCGAGTGAGAGGCCCTGTCCAGAATGTTAGCCAGTGAACTCGATTGTTGAAGAGCACAGCTCCCACCTTTTCAAACAGCTTCCCAAAGCTGAGACTGATCATGCCGTTGGCCGCCGCAGCATCCCCTGCCCCCGGGTCACTAGGCACATACAGACCGGGGATGCCCAGTCCGCCACAGGCCCGTGTCACGCGAATCATATTCTCCAACACAATGTTGGGCTGTTCGGTCGAGTTATCCTTACCGACCGCTTGGTATCCCACTGCGTCCACCGAGCGATCTACCATGTCTCCTCCGTTCAGCTGGATGATCTGGTCGACGGCATCTCCCTTGGTGAAGTCAATAGCGGTCGCGCCAATTCTCTCCGCCGCTCTCAGACGGTCAGGCACCCGATCCACCACAAAGACGCGAGACGCGCCGCGCAGCTGGGCGGAATAGGCAGCCATCAGACCAACGGGGCCGGCACCAAACACGGCCACGCTGTCTCCGGGTTGGAAGCCTGATATCTCGATGCCGTGCCATCCTGCTTATGGTCAGTGAGCTGTTGGAGGGCGGAGGAGAGTTGGGAATACCTGTTGGGAAAATATCTGTGTTCTGATTAGCAATCTGCCCTCTAAACTCGATATGCAACAGGCCTACCTGCTAGTAGAATAAAGTCGGCTTCATGTTCGGTCCCCGGTGGGAGCTTCAGGGCGTTAAAGTCTGCGTAGGGCACGCGTAGATATTGTGCTTGGCCTGGATGTTATTTAGTTAGGCTGTTAGCCCCACCCAGGGGATGTAGTGACATACCTCCGCGGTAAGGTCCCATGGCCACATAACCTGCCAGGAATATCAATTGAGTGAGTTGGTTGAGGGCCAATGGCTCGAGACCAACCATATGCACCACCAGCAAACCCCGGGTTCACCCCGGTGCAGAATGCCGTCTTTCCCTCCTCACAATTCCGGCAACGTCCATCGGCCACATTGAATGGCATGACCACCCGGTCGCCCCTTTTCAGTAGTGTGACACCCTCTCCCAGTTCCTCGACGATTCCCAGATTCTCGTGCCCTATACATCGCTTGGGTCAGCGGTGGAGAATAATCAGAGAACAGATATATACAGGGAAACCCACCAAAGGTGATGCCAGGCTCTGCAGCTGTTCTCCCCTCATACATGCTGCCAATGGGTGAGTATAGGTACGACCAACGCATTGAATTCTTCTCCGACCCCCCCATGCACTCACTGCAGGTCCGAACCACAGATGGCGGCACTGGTGACCTTGACGATGATGTCATCGGGATGCTCCAGCCGGGGCATCTCCACCTCCTGCACCTGGACCGTAAAGGGTCCGACATAGTTCAATGCCTTCATTGCTTGGGGAGCCATGATGAATTGAATAGGAAAGCGTGTATGCGACAGTCAAAATGGCCTGTGGGTTATCAGTGCGGCCCCGACCAGTATTTAAGTGGCGGGAGCCGTGCGAGGAGTGGGGGATGCATTGAGAGAGGAGTGGGATGAGGGGTGGGGGGAGCTGTGCGGAGAAAACTGCCTGATAATCGTGACATGGGGGGACACATTCCACCTTGCAGATTGATTGAGGCTTCGATTGACCTTGTCACCCATGTCTATGTCTTCTGGGGGTGGCTGACTGAGTCGATTATTGTGGTTGCGTTTTGACTTTTGACAGGCCAGAGCAGGGCCTAACCTGAATTGGGTTAGTGCCAACGCGGGAAAAACTACTCGATGAGGAGCGTCTCCAATTGATCGTCTGCGGACAGCCCAGCAAGGCATCATTGCTTCATGCTTCACGCAAGATGTCCATGTCTCGATTGTGGGGATGAAATTTCAGGATGCGGAGAACTACCAGTCTGATTTAATCTCCCGCCTCCCCGGGAGAGTCATCCAACGAACCCCTAACGCGCACCGTTGGCCAGCTCGCGATTGCTGGAATTGGGCAGAAGCCACTCTTCGCACTTCCAAATAGACAGCCATGGTCGTGATATCGCGCTTTCGATCCCTCTGGGGCATTGAGCCCGGTCCGAGCCAGACCGAGTGGAAGAAGAAGTTCATCGAGCTTAAGGCCCACGGCTATGGTAAGCCCACGCGAACTTGACGCATAGCCGTGTGGAACTAACCGTATGTTGTCAGCGGGCATCGAGATTGATTTCGCTGGCATGACTCCCGATCAGCTCAAGCTGCTAAAAAACAACTGTGATGAAGTAGGATTGGAAATTAGCGTCCTGTCAGTACCACGCATCCATGCGAAGCCAGTCGACTGACCTGTGCAGCTTGTTCTCATCGTGGCCACAATACGCTGGGCCACGTCCACGAGGCCTAACACCAGACCTTCATGTCGACTTCTACCGTGACCAGCTTCGACTGGCCAAGATCTTGGAGCCAACATTGATCAATGCCCAATCTGGAGCGTATGTCCCTGACCTCTCCTCCCACCTGAGTGCAGTCCAGTTCGAATATTGATCTTTCTCGAAGTGATTACTGGACCTGGGACGAGTCGGTATACTTTTACCAACGCGCCCTCAAAGTGGAACAAGAAGAGGGACTGCAAGGGAAAGTCTCCCATGAGACGCACCGAAACAGATCCCTCTTTAACCCATACGCGACGGACTATATCCTGCAGAGAGTTCCACAGTAGGCGTTGTCCATGATTACCACGTTTAAATGATTCTGACCAAGTTGCAGATTACAAGTCACGGCCGACATCTCACACTGGGTGGTTGTCTGTGAGAGACTTCTGGACCAGGGCGAAGAGGACCAAGAAATTCTCACCCGCGTCACCCCACATGTATGTTCAAATTTATTCTCACTCTGCGCATCATCTGACATGTTACAGGTCCGTCATATCCATGCCCGGATGGGAACCACGCAATCTTCCCAGTGTCCTGAGCCTCTCCACCCTGCATTTGCGGCTGAGCGACAGTTCTTCGAAACCTTCTGGCTCCGAATCGTGCAACTGAGACAGCAGACTGAGCCCGATTGCCGAATTACATGGGTCCCGGAATACGGGTAGGTCAACCCTTGCCACTACACGTGTATAGTTCTCTCCTAACAACGTATATAGACCATTTCCCTATCACCCCATCGGTACCGCCCAAACCCACGGGGAACTGGCGGACAGTGAGGGTAAACGGCTAGAAGCGCTGTTTCAGAACGCTGTCACTCAGTAGCGAGGCTGTGTTCGACAGTTGCACAGCCGGAGGCAGTAGTCTGTAGGGTTAATACACCCTGCTACCTATTAGGATCGATTGCATCAAAGTAGCACACTTCCAGTCGTTACTCTGCTGGACATCATCCTCGTAATGACACTTTCTGCTAGGGTACATTCGACCGATCTGCTTCCACCCATTCATCTCCTCACCCTTGAGTAATGACAGAAACCAAAGCCATCATAGACACCCAGACCAGCATAACGAATAGGGCTTATTCAATGTAACCATATCCCACTCAGGCTCACTACCATGTAACCTGCTCTCATCAGCCCACATACGTGATAGGTCCCATTTCCCTTTCCTCTCTCTCATGCTCTTCGTATTCCTCCGGAGTGTACTCGTAAGCCATCAAGTGTTCGGGTATATCCTCGGCCATTACGTTTTCAATATACTCCAATCTGGTGAACACTCTTCGGGCCTCCTCAGGTACCCCACGCAGGATGTGGAAGAGATGCCCGGCGACGTACATGGTGTCGGGTGAGACAGACGGCATGTCTGGGAGCACATCTTCATCATCTACCTCCTCTCCCTCCTCCACTTCTTCGTTCGTCTTATTCTGGCTCTCATTGCACTCGATTTCCTCAGGCTCGTCGGATTGGCGCTCCGTGGGAATCACCTCGGACAAGAGAGGGGCTTGGGCGTGAACCATATTGCTCAATTCCTTCTGATCCTTGTCTTCAGTAGCCGTTGTCTGACAGGGTGGATATTCAACCGGGATTGCGGAGAGGGGGAGCGGCGGTTGAACGTTCAATTTCATGTAAGGTGATATTCTAGGTAGTTTATTGCTGATGGGGAGGAGTGTGCGACACGGAGAGAGTATTCAAACAGCGATCAGAGTGGTACATAAATAACCATTCACTACAGCCTCCAGGCAGCAGCCGCCAGGGGACTGATAGAGGCTTTGGTGTAACATTGGCGGCAATTTTCATGGCATGTGACACACAACGCCCGGCTGCTGCACCTGAAGTAGGGGTATTTCCAAGAGTATAGGGAGGACAGAGATGCCACTGTGATTCATGATGACTGATACTCAGCCTCCTCTCTGGATAACAATGTCTTCTAGCATTAGCGGTTTTTATCTGATTACCAATAGGCTAATAAATAGCTGGTATGATGCCCGATTGTTGATCGAGATGCTAAGCGAATGACGGAACACATTGTGGTACTGTCAGGAAGTCCGGCCAGGAACTGTCGCTGTGCTTGAACCACCATCAATTCCCGTGGGGCATTCTGATTCGACTGTGCAACTTGTCGAAAGCCGGACGAGCAGTTATCCGATCTCGATCAGGCAGTCCTCGGTCGAGCCGGACGTTGTCGCCGTTGAAGGACACGGGTTCGGCATCAACCAGACCACTCCAAAAGATGTGCGGGACACCCTTCTGAATTACTTTAATGCTGGGGCGTCATATGTGCATATTCCAGACTGGCTTCCAGGAAATGTACATGGCTATCTATGTTCCTGTGCTCAGATCGGCGATCTCGGCCAAGCTCGGGCCAAGCTTCCGAGCCTTCCGGCTGCCGGCTTCACTTCCCGGACCGGTAGCCCTATGAGGTTGCGATGAATAGGTAGATAACCTGCCTTCACTATAGTATTGCATGGATCATGGAATGGGGAAGGTGTAGTATCTGTAAATAGAAGGGAGAACATGTCTGTGTGCCGTTCCTACCCCGAGCCGATTCTGGTGTAGAATAGGGTCCTAAATTCCGTACCGAGTCCCCCAACCCTCTCAACAAGTAATTCAAGCCCCATGACTACTAGTTACATCCTGGCGTACTCCTTCCTACGCGCTGATGGACCGACGGGATTCTTTTGACGGTCTGAGATTTCAGAGCATGCGGGTCTACCATTAGCGTGTGTAACATTGGCACGAGTACTACGGGTTACCTGCATGCCAATTCCAATCCAGGTATTTGTCATCGGGCCCGAGGAATAACGTATTCGGTAAGCGAGCTGCGCACCTCACGCGTCTTAGCTCCAGTCAAAAACCTCACTCAATTCAACCACCAGCCATGCCTCCAAAAGCGCGTCAAAATGCTAGAAATCAAGCTGAGCAGGAAGGGAGGATTTTATTAGCAATTTCAGCTATTAAGAATAAAGATTGTCCATCTATTCGTCAAGCAGCACGATCTTATGCTATTCCTGAATCTACCCTACGTACAAGGCTCCGTGGAGCAACCTTTCGAGCAGAAACACGCGCCAGCTCTCATAAACTGACTCAAAATGAAGAGGAATTGCTTATACAATGGATACTATCACTTATTCAACGTGGAGCACCTCCCCGACCGTCTCATGTACGAGAAATGGCTAATATTCTTCTTGCTACCCGTGATACTACACCTATTCAATCAGTTGGAGAGAAATGAGTCTACAACTTCGTCCAAAGGCATGATGAATTAAAGACATGCTTCTCTAGACGATATAACTATCGGCGTGCTCAATGTGAAGATCCCAAGGTTATTAGGGAGTGGTTTGACCGTGTATAAATCACTATAATACAGCATGGGATTGCACCTGAAGATATCTACAACTTTGACGAGACTGGCTTTGCTATGGGTCTAGTAGCTACTGCTCGAGTAATTACTAGAGCTGACTACTATGGAAGGACACCTCTCGTACAGCCAGGGAATCGGGAATGGGTTACTTCTATTGAGTGTATTAGTGCCTCTGGATGGGCCCTTCCACCATGCATTATCTTCAAGGGGAAGGTCCATATAGAAAGCTGGTATCAGAGCGATCTACCACATGACTAGAGGATTGAAGTTAGTCCAAATGGCTGGACTAGTGATAAAATAAGCCTTCGCTGGCTTCAAAACCTCTTTCTTCCTGCTACTACTGGCCGTACAACTGGGAAATATCATCTCCTAGTTCTTGATGGCCATGGCAGTCATTTAACACCTCAATTCGACCAGATATGCAGTGAGAATAATGTTATTCCTATCTGTATGCCTGCTCATTCTTCGCATCTACTGCAACCTCTGGATGTTGGCTGCTTTTCACCATTAAAGCATGCATATGGATACTTAGTAGAGAAGAGAATGCGCCTTGGATTTAATTATATTGATAAGCTTGACTTCCTTAAGGCTTTCCCTGAGGCTCGTACAGCAACCTATACTACTAGCAATATCTGCAGTGGTTTTTCTGCTACTGGGCTAGTTCCATATGACCCAGAGCAAGTGCTCAGTCAGTTGAATATTCAAATAAGGACCCCAACACCACCAGACAGTCAGTCAACTCATTCAGTGCCTAAGACACCCTACACCACCAAACAGCTCGAAAAGCAGGCATCTATAGTGAGAAGAAAGCTCCAAGGACGTGTACAAGAGCAGGAAGACTCCCAAAGCCCTACATCTTCTTTAGAGGTACGGCTGGACAAGATTATCAAATGCAGTGAATTAGCCCTAAATAAGGTAGCTCTTGCGCGTCAAGAACTTCGTGATTTACGAGCTGCAAATGAGACGCAGCTTCAAAAGAGAAAGAAGTCTACTAAGCAACTTACTGCTACAGAGGGTCTTTCTATTCAGGAGGGCCAGAAGCGATTTCAGCAGGAGAATCAGGTCTTTGAAGCTCAAGATACTCTATCTAGAGATCCAGAGCTTTCTACAGTTGGGCCCCGTGTACGCGCTCCGCCGCAGTGTTCTAATTGTCATATTCGGGGGCATACTAGGGTTAGATGTCCTAATCCACCTAGTAATTAGTTTTATATAGAAATGCAATTGGTTGGTTGGTAAAAAGGTGCTTGAATCTCACCTAGTCATGGAAATCGGGTGGAAGTGCGCAGCTCGCTTACATGCGCAGCTCGCTTACCGAATACGTTAAGCACATAAGCATTGTCGGGTAAGCGGACAAGAACGGGCAGCATCATTGGTGTGTTATGGTTCCCCGATCTAGTCATCATGCTGACGCTAATTGTGATCCACGCAATAGTTCATGCAGCTAGACATCACGGTCATCAGGTTTCTCAGCCCTTTGGTGGACTGTTGATGTCATCACCACCAGTCTGCCAACATTCCTAGTGCAGTACGCCGCCCTGCCATTGGAATGTGCTCACCCTACAATAAGAAACAGGCTTTTGTCAAAGTCAAATATGGCATTTCGGCTTTAATGATTGAAAACATGCCTTGGGAGCAAAGAGCGAACTTCACACACCGAATGTCAAATAAGTCATCAAAAGTCTAAACTGGGTGGTGCTCAATCCAACCACCGGGTAGATCCGCATGATCAGCAATGTCACATAGTCCACACAACATGCATGTTACACAATCATTCGTGCCAATGCAATAATGCTTTCGGTCTGCTCAAATTGTTTGTGGATCATAACCTAGTTGGTCACACAGGCCAGCCTGGGCAAGCACCCATTCCCCAAGTCTATAAAGCCGTGGATTGTCCCCTGTGAGCAGTTCTCCAGCACTTGCCAAACAACCATTCGCTTGACTCAATCCATCGAAACCTCCATCATGCGTTTCCTTGAAAACCCTCTCCTGGTGGCAGCCATTGCCCTCATCCCCGCTGCCCTGGCACAACAAGATTTGAAAGGCCAAGGAGCAGTTCAAGTGACCACCGCAGACGGAGACTTACCCCTTGGATGTATCAACTCCAGCGGTCAATGGTCCGTTGCAAATGACTGCCTTGGCTTTTCTACGGCGGGTGATAGTCAACTGTACAGTAATAATGGCTGGCTCTCTCTGAACGATGACGGGGACATTGTTCTGGTGGCAGACTGGGACAAGGCGGACTCATGGCAATCGACCGGTTACTCCTTTGGCGTGAGATAATTTGAGATGCTCCTATACCTGGTGGTCATTGATTGACATGTGCTGCAGGGAATTCCGTCCTACCTTGTGGCCATTGGCAGCGACACCGACGATGTCGTAGGAGGTCCCTTTTGGTATGCTCCGGCCGCTCCTACGGCGGATGAGGCGGTTGTTCTGAGTGCCTCGAGCTCGGATGGGGCCCAGAATGTGACTCTTACCTGGTACCAGCTCGCTGGTTGAGATGTCTGGGCGCTTGATATGCAGGATATAGTGTTTCAGCCCGATTGACTGTGGACATCGTTGTATCTAGTGAGAGGTTCACCTTGTGAATGTAGGGATTAGTCGTTGGGGGTCTGAATGGCCATCGTTGTTGTTAATAGATCCCAAAGTATTGCTATTGCAAGCTCACCCTAATCACGGGGTTCACAAAGCTCTAACACCCATATATATATTCTGGCAGAAGACGTACCGTAAGACATGCGAATATCACCAATACTTGTGGAGAGGCGGGATGCAGGCCGTCTCATAAGGCCCGTCTTTCACTTGTTCTGACATTATTATGGATATGAGCGTTTCGAACCATATGTCACGCTCCGAGGATCTGGGAACATGGAGAAGCCCATTACCCCATATGATGGGAACCCCAGGTGAAAGGTGTCTCGACACGGGGTTCTTCAACATTCCTGTGGCCGACGCAAGGGGCATAGCTCCCCAATAACAGTTGCTTATCGAGGTCGTATATACATGAATGTCCTCTGGATTCGGGCATTTTGCAGCCTTTACGGATCCTCTGTCGGCTGCTTCTCGGCTCCTTCCCTTCAAAGTACGGGTCCCGCTAAGTGATGTCCACGACCCCCGCGAACTGACGAATATTAGCATTCCGATGGTTGTGTTTTGCCGCGTTATCGACTCCTTCCTATACGCGTGGCTTTGGTGTTTTTTCACTGCGAGATTTGGGATATTGGGACACGGCGTTTTGGCTTCATTTTCTTGCTTCAACGGGAAGCGCCTACAAAGCTAGCATCACACTTAGCGGGGTCCATTAAGCTAATAGAATATGACTTGACTTGACTTGGCATTCCGATGGACCAGCTTACGGCCGAATGCACACAAGAGAGCATAAACCCGATGACCACCCTCTTTCTGTGTTCACCAGGATTGGCGTGCCATCTCGATTGATTGTATCACTCCTTCCAATCCTCCCATCAACCTCGACGTCAACGGTGAGGTTATTCCTCCTGCCCCTGGTGACCAAAATGAAGATGCATGAGTGTAGCAACATTGTCCACCTACACATGGCGAGTTCTTCCATATCATCCAGAATACAGTGAAGATTGAGTATTCAATGTAGGTATATATGGAGACTGTGTATATGGAAGCACTTGCTAGTCCCGTCATAGCTAAAGAATAGTTTATCAGTCTCATGGTTTCAAACGGTTCAACATCCCTCCACCGCATCAAGTGGGAGGCCTGGTCCGGAGCTTACGTACTACGGCTTCTCCACCCGCCAATGATCTCCACGACGATAGACCAATGACTGAAAAGAGGAAGCCTCCAGGCCGGTGGATGTCCCTGTCATCTGGTGCCACGTCTTCCTCCACTCTGGTTAGGGTTTTCAGCCGTCCCAGGGAGGCGGGATGACATTTTGCCCTAGGCTGCCTGGGTATCCGACTTTCGTGTCTCCCCGTTACACCAGAATACATCTAAGCCGTGCCCCCTCCAATCGCGTCGATGATGCATCCGTGATATCCCTGTAACACGCAATGGAAATCTTTGTCTTCGGAGATCAATCAACCGATTCCTTCTCGTCCCTTCGCAGCCGCGATGCTCTGGCGCGGCCCATTGCGCAGGATTTCCTGGTCCAAGTCAATGCCGCCTTGCGTCGGGAAATCGGCCGGCTGTCCTCGTGGGACCGGCAGCGAGTGCCAGCCCTGGGGATGCAGGCCAATGCCCTGCAGGACTGGCTGCCACGGGCTACCACCGATCCGGTCCTGCGTCCGGTGCTGACGGTGGCAGCCCAAATCGTCGAGTTTATCTGGTAGGTGGCCGATCCATGCATGAAAGATAGTAGTACAGTTACCTCCTGACAGTCTGACAGCCACGTGGACTGCGACCAATGCTCTAGCCCGACCCATCGAATAACCCTGGGCTCCTGTACTGGTCTTCTCGTTGGGGCAGCCACTGCCACTACTGCGTCCTGGTCCCTGACAAGGTGGCTTCCGTTGGCGGTGCATATCGTGGTCATTGCATTCCGACTTGGCCTTCACACCGCCGCTGTTGGGGAGACCCTCACAGGCACCGATGCCGGGGGCCCGCAAAAAAGCTGGTCCAGCGTCGTCCAGGCAACCTTGGATCCACCGGTGCTGGCCGATTATCACACGGCCGCCGTATGAAGGCCCGCTCTTAACTCCGTGCAGCCATCCACAAGTACTGACCTTGAGAAGAATGTCCCTATACCACTCCAGGCCTATATCAGTGCGAGAGCTCCCCTGTCAACCACAATCTCGGGCCCGCCAGCAATATTACAAGGGCTTTTCTCCTCCCCGGGATTCCATGCCACGGGATGCTCCCCTCGACCCCTCCCGATCTTCGCCCCCTATCATGGCCCTCATCTGCATCAGGATGCGGATCTGGATTGGATCACTGCCTTGGATGAGCACGCGGGAAGACAAACAGTTGGCAGTTATACCCCATCAGGGACCCTTATTTCCAGCCGCAATGCAAGCCCATTCAAAAACAAGGATATGGCCGGGCTCCTACGCGAAGTCGTTCAGGAGATACTGAGCGACACCCTGCGATGGGACTTCGTCACTTGGCAGATGGTCAAGATGGTGCCGATAGACGCTCGTGTCGGGATCACCGTTTTCGGTGCCTCCCCCCTTGGAGAGAGTATAGCATCCAGCCTGCGAGCTACCGGGAAGCGCAGGGTGTCACTGGACCCGGCCATGCATATCCCTTCTGTTCAAGAGCGCCCGTCCCCAATGCAGAAGATAGCTATTGTGGGAATGTCTGGTCGGTTCCCTGACGCAGACACGATCGGTGAGCTCTGGGACATTCTATTTCAGGGGCTGGACGTCTATACGACCGTGCCCAGCGATCGCTTCGACATCTCCACCCACGTCGATCCTACCGGCAAGAAGGAGAATACCAGCACCACCCCGTATGGATGCTTTGTCAAGAACCCCGGGCTTTTCGACCCATCATTCTTCTCCATGTCACCACGAGAGGCTCTGGTCACGGATCCCATGCAGCGCCTGGCTCTAATGACTGCCTACGAGGCGTTGGAGATGTCTGGATTTGTTGCCAACCGGACCCCGTCGTCCATGCTGGATCGTGTGGGCACATTCTACGGTCAAGCTCTCGATGACTACCGAGAGGTCAATGCAGCGCAGAACATTGATCCGTTTTATGTAACCGGTGGTGTTCGTCCGTTTGGTCCGGTAGGTTGACGTGGATGTATGGGAAGTATAGATATTGGGGACTGACTGGGATGTAGGGCCGGATCCATTACCATTATAAATTCACAGGCCCCAGCTACTCCATCGACACGGCGTGCTCCTCAAGCCTGGCTGCCATTCATCTGGCTTGCAGCTCATTGCGGAGCAAGGAATGTGACATGGCCGTCGCCGGTGGGACCAACATCATCACCGGGTCGGACATGTACGCCGGCTTGAGTCGAGGCCACTTTTTATCCCCATCCGGCTCCTGCAAGACCTTGGATGAAGACGCCGATGGCTACTGCCGCGCCGATGCAGTCGGGACTGTTGTCTTGAAGCGTCTGGAAGATGCCGAGGCCGACAACGACCCTATCCTGGGTGTGATTCTGGCGTCGGGGACCAATCACTCGGCCCTAGCCAGCTCCATCACGCAGCCCCACGGCCCAACGCAGAGATTGTTGTACCGGTCGGTTCTCACTGACGCTGGGGTCTCTCCCTCAGCCATCGACTACGTGGAAATGCATGGAACCGGCACCCAAATTGGGGACAGCACCGAGATGGGCTCCGTGGCCCAAGTATTTGGAGACGAAAGCCGTCCCGAGCCCCTTTACGTGGGATCGATCAAGGCGAATGTGGGCCATGGTGAATCTGCAGCTGGGGTCACAGCCGTCATCAAAGGGTTGTTGATGTTCAGGAAGAACCTCATTCCACCACATGTGGGCGTGAAGAACCGGCTCAACCAGAGGTTTCCTCCTCTAGATGAGAAGCAGATTCATATTCCCGGCCGGAACATCGCCTTCGCGCCTCGGACGCACCGTCGAAGACGTATCCTCGTGAATAACTTTGGTGCTGCGGGTGGAAACACCGCCCTACTTTTGGAGGAACCCCCCGTGAAAACAAACCCACCATTAACAGGGCACAGGGTGGTTTATCCGATTGCGGTCTCAGGCAAAACCCCGACATCCTTGGTGCGAAACAAGAAACGTCTGGTGGACTTCCTCAGCAGAAACACGGATACCTCTCTGGCAGACCTCTCCTACACCACGACCAGTCGGCGGCGTCACTACCGCCATCGATTTATTGCAGTCGCATCGACGGTGGGCGATGTACAGACGGCATTGGCAGGACCAGCAGGGGAATGCCATGCCGAGGAGCCCACTCTCATTTTTGCATTTACCGGCCAAGGGAGTATCTACACGGGGGTGGCCCAGCATCTGTTCAATGCGTGCCGGAGCTTCCGCACCGATATCGTCCGCTTTGACTCTCTGGCCCAGGCCCACGGACAGCCCTCATTCCTCGGCCTCTGGGATCCTACCGTCAATAGAGATACTCTGTCCGCCATCCAGACACAAGTGGGTCAAGTCTGTATTCAAATGGGTCTCTACCACTTGTATCGGTCCTGGGGGGTGACGCCTCAGGCGGTGATCGGCCACAGCCTGGGGGAATACGCGGCGCTCTATGCGACGGGAGTGCTGTCGGCCAATGACACCATCTTCGCCGTGGGTCGGCGTGCAGAGATCATGGAGCGATACTGCACGCCGGGCAGTCATCGGATGCTGGGCGTCGGAGCACCCCTCTCAACGGTACAGGATGTGATTAAGGGCACCCAAGCGGAGGTGGCCTGCATCAACGGGCCCAGGAATGTCGTCCTCGCGGGGCCGGCTGGCGACATTGAAGCCGCTTCCAGTGTCCTGTCGAACAAAGGCATCAAGTGCATCTCGTTGCCAGTTCCGTTCGCCTGCCACTCTGCTCAGCTGGATCCTGTCATCGAGCCATTTGAAATGGTGGCGGAAAAGCTGGAGTTCCATGCACCACGTATTCCGCTTCTCTCCCCTCTGCTTGGTGTTGAAATTCGAGAGACAGGCGTGTTGAATGCACGCTATCTCGCTCGCCATCTGAGAGAGACGGTCGACTTTGTTACTGCGTTAGAAAGCTCTACACTGGTGACGACGGGTTCCGACGTGCAGTTTGTCGAATTGGGTCCCCATCCGTTGTGTTGTTATATGATCCGGAATGTACTAGGCAAGACGGCCATTCCATCATTGCGAATGAATGTCAACTCATGGAAGGCCGTATCTGAGAGTGTCGCGTCCCTGTACATGAAAGGGGTGGACATCGCCTGGGAGCAGTACAACCGAGATACTGCTCCCTCGAGCATCTGTCTCTCCACCCTTCCCGCGTATGCCTTTGACGAGCGCAACTATTGGATCGACTATCAAAACGATTGGGCTCTTACCAAAGGGCGTGTTCCCCTTGCGGCCAGTATACCATGCGGACCTGCGACAACGTCTGTCCAGCGCCTGGTGCGGGAAGCCTTGGAAGCAGATCCCCCCATTGTTGAATTTGAGTCGGATTTGAACCACCAGGGGTTTAGCGAGGTCATTACCGGCCATGCCATCAATCAAGTCGGCCTCTGTCCAGCGGTAGGCAGTCACCCCTGATGAATGGCACTCCAAGCTAACCCAACCAGTCTCTGTTCGTTGATATGGCCTTGACAGCAGGCAAATACCTTTACGAGCATACAGTTGCCCGGGAAGGATTGGATGTTTTGGGGCTGGATGTCGCCGACATGGAGATGGTATCGCCCCTAGTTCACCGAGCAGACGCGGAGCAGAGGCCCGGAGTGGTCCGGATCACCGCAACCTTGAACGAGGACGCCGTTGACGTCCACTTCTCTAATAGCCGGCAGACCGGGGTGGCAAGGGCTGTGTATGCTAAATGTAGGGTTGTCCGGCAAGATGTCGCCAAGGTCGGTCGACAATGGCAACGCAACAAGCATCTCCTCAGCTCGCGGATTGCCGACCTGCAGTCCATGTCTCATGTCCATCGACTTCATCGCGGCATGGTCTATAAGCTATTTGGGGCCGTGGTGAACTACTCCGAGCACTTCCACGGCATTGATGAAGTCTGGATGGAAAGCACCCACTACGAGATTGTTGCCCGGATCTCGCCCAAGAATTCTCAATCGGGTCAAAATTCCTTCTGCAACCCGTATTGGATTGATAGTGTCCTGCAGCCAGCGGGCTTTGTCTTGAATGCGAATGGGACGGTCAACACGAGCAAGGTGGTGTATATCTGCAACGGGTGGGAGTCGGTGCATGTGGCCGCGGAGCTGTCCAGCCAGCACGAATACACGATCTATGTGAAGATGGAGCCAGGCGAGGGCACCGCCATGGTTGGCGATCTATATATTCTTCACAGGCAAGAGATCATTGGGGTCGGCCTGGGCATCAGGTTCCAAGCCCTTCCGAGGCCGTTGCTTCAACTGCTACTCGGACCATCCCACAGGTCGCCCTATCCGGAACCGGTCCTTTCATCTTCAGCACAAGCTTCCAAGTCGATCTCCCACTCCAGTGAGCACCAATCCACTCCACCCGCGTCCGAATGCCAAAGCGTGGCCGATCAACATCATCGGGCGGACCAAAGCACCCCGGATTTGGTGCGTCGGATTCTCTGCGAGGAGCTTGGGATAAGTTCTGCGGATCTGGATCCCAATGCTATCCTGACAGACCTGGGGGTCGATTCTTTGATGTCGCTCACTATCCTGGGCCGTCTCCGGGAATTCTGTTCGCTGGATATACCGCCGACTTTCCTGGCGGGAAGCCGCACAATCGCGCAGCTCTTCCAAACCCTAGACGGCCAGTCTGTGCAGAAGACAGCCCCTACAAAACCGCTCACGCAGACGCCAACCACTTCCAATCCTAGCCATCGCGCAACATCCATCTTGCTGCAAGGGAAAGTTCATACCACCACACGCCGGCTTTTCCTCTTTCCTGGGGGCTTCGGGAGCTCCGCCACGTTCGCAACCATGCCATCCATCCACCCTTCCCTTGCCGTGTTCGGGCTGAACAGCCCCTTTACTCATTGCGCAGAGGACTTCACAATCGGGATTCCGGAATTGGCGGCCCTCTACCTGGTGGAAATCCGACGCCGGCAACCTCACGGTCCGTATTCCTTCCTCGGCTACTCGGTAGGCGGCATCATCGCCTACGAGGCCTGCCGTCAGCTCGTCATCGAGGGAGAGACGGTCGATCGACTGTATCTGGTGGACTCACCGTGCCCCTTGGCCATCCCTCCGATGCCTCCGAAATTGATCCAATTCCTGGACTCCATAGACCGATTCGGCGGCACGTCCAAGGAAGGCGAGCATCGGGAGCCCGTAAGGCCGATGGGGTCCCTTCACATCACACAGACGCTCGTCAGCCTGGAACCGTATATGCCGGCGCCGCTGCCGATTCATTCGTGCTCCACACGGACAACATTGTATGTCGCTAAACATGGTGTCAATCAGCAGTCCGGAGTGCAGGTGCCGGATTTTTCCGAGCGGGATCGACGGGTGGTGACATGGTTGCTGGAGGATCGGACCGAGTTGGGCGCGATGGGAGCCGGCTGGGAGACCCTTGTGGATCCTGCCCGGTTGACGATTCTGCCAGTCAATGGGAATCATTTCAATATGATGAGAGAGCCCCATGTGAGTACCCTACATTGATCAAGGATAAACACTGACAGCGTCACAGGTACGAGAGTGGGTGGACGAGCTGCGGGCATCCTACTTCGTTCCATAACTGTCTTCGCTTGGATCGGGAAGCTGGGGAGTCCCATGCTTTGGAAGAGGTGGGGGCTGGCAGGGACCTCTCGATGACTGAGAACTATGGCTACTTATCGCGATGGCTCAGATGAATGGGATTATACCTCGGAGTCTCTGGAAGAATGTCATCGATCTTGATACTAGTAAGTTTCCTGCGCCTCATCAAGATGGTCAGCAAGGTGTTTAGCCTGTCTTACGAAAACTCGGATGATCCTTTCTGCCCAACCCGCCGGTGCAAATCACCTAACACACTCAAGTGGACCCTGGCTAGGACACACAAGCACAAGGGTGCTCGGAGCTCCTGCGGGGTATGCTCAAGCTGGCGCTTAAATGATCCATACATATCCAGATTGCAGCGTTCATGTCTGCACCGAGGCTTTAGTGCTTATTTGCTGACGTGGAAAGTGAGGGGGAAAAGGGACAAGCCTATGCCCCAAACTGGGACCATTTAAAATAAGTCTTGTCAGCTCTCTGCGGGCTTGGATTTTACTTTTGTGAATTGCAGTACACACTTTCTCTTCTTTTATTCTCACAACTAGAATGGCAACTCGCGTTCCTTTTGTTCCCACGGCCACCGAACGCCAGAGTTCCCTAGCACGACGCTATCAGGCTGAAGCAACAACAATCAACACTGCTAATTTTTAGGGTTTTTAGGGTTTTTAGGGTTTATTAGGGTTTATTATTAGGGTTTTTAGGGTTTTTAGGGTTATTAGGGTTTATTAGGGTTTATTAGGGTTTATTAGGGTTTATTAGGGTTTTAGGGT